>NC_057808.1:517184549-517317179 GCF_018294505.1 Triticum aestivum | reverse complement strand
TGGTGTCGTTGGGAGCCTCCAATTAAGTTGTGGAGATTGCCCCAACCTTGTTTGTAAAGGTCCGGTCGCCGCCTTCAAGGGCACCAATAGTGGAATCACGGCATCTCGCATTGTGTGAGGGCGTGAGGAGAATACGGTGGCCCTTGTGGCTTCTTGGGGAGCATTGTGCCTCCACACCGCTCCAACGGAGACGTACTTCCCCTCAAAAGGAAGGAACTTCGGTAACACATCCTCGTCTTCACCGGCTCCACTCTTGGTTATCTCGTTCCTTTACTTTAGCTAGTTTACTTGTGTTATATCTCTTACTTGCTTGCGTGCTTGTTGTCGTTGCATCATATAGGTTGCTCACTTAGTTGCATATCTAGACAACCTATTTTGATGCAAAGTTTAATTTGGTAAAGAAAAGCTAAAAATTGTTAGTTGCCTATTCACCCCCCCTCTAGTCAACTATATTGATCCTTTCAATTGGTATCAGAGCCTCGTCTCTTTATTAAGGACTTTACCGTCCAAAGAGTATGGTTGACATCGTAGACGGTGCGGAGGAGCACTCCGGTGAGAATCCAGTCTCGTCTACGGGAGATGGGGGAACCGCGGTCTCTCGTGAGGAATTCAATGTGGCGTTGGACACATTGAAAACCTCCATGACGACCAAGGTCGAAAGCATGTTGAATAAATTCTTAGAAGGGCTTAAACTTACCACCGCACCGTTGAAAGTGGGTGATCCCGCTAACAAGGTGACGGATGCTACCTCCGACAAAGGGGAAGCTTCGAGTGAGAAGGCTCCTTGTTCTAGTGATAAAAATGGGACCAGCATCTTTGCCCATGTGGAACCTCCACCTGTCTATGGTGGACCGCTCCCTTCCACTCATTTGAAGCATGCCGGCCCGGCCCCTAAGATTGAGAAGAATGTAGATTTTGATTCTTGGGTCTATCGTTTTAAGCGTCATTTAAATCATGTGAACACTAACCTTTGGAGAATCATTGAAGAAGGCTTTTATCCGCATGACCGAAGTAACTTCACTCCTAGAGAAGTTGTGGATCATCAATTCAATGAGAATGCTCTCTTCATCATCCAAGAAGCCATCCCACCCGAAGATCTTCCTCATCTCCGGCCTTACACCGTGGCCAAAGATGCGTGGCTCCAAGTTGTTTCCCTTTATCGGGGAAGCGCAAGCATTCAACACTCCAACTATGAAGTGGTGCAAGATGAAGCCGACGAGTTTGCAATGAAAGAAGATGAAGAACCTCATGAGATTTTTCGGAGAGTAACCAAACTCGCGGTCTCGCTCCGAGATCATGGAAGTAAGGACACGGATGACAATTGGATCAAGAACAAGTTCCTCAAGGCAATGATGCCCTACCACAAAGCCATGTCCTCTGTAATTCGTCAAAGGCCGGACTTTCACACCTTGTCCTCAAGTGAAGTGTTGGATGAGTTTGTGGCTATGAGCATCTTGGACAAGACCGCCGACAATGCGGTTCTTCGCTCTCAAAGAGTTAAGAAGCCCAACCTTGCTCTAAAGGCCAAGGTTAGTATGGAGGAAGAGGATGAAGAGGAAGAAGAGGAGGGCAACCTCGAAGATACGAAGTATGCCTATCATGAACACATGGCTCTTGCTTCAAGGCAATTTTGGAGTAAGAAGAACACGAGGCCAAACTTCAACAAAAGCAACTCAAGTGGCGCAAAGGGCAAGCAACGGATGAGGACTTGCTTCAATTGTGGCAATGTGAGCCATTTTGTTGCGGAGTGCCCTTACGAGAAGAGGGAAGACAATGGTGGCAAGCTCATTAGAAAAGACAAGGCCAAGTCGTTCCCCAACAAGAGCAACTTCACCAAGAAGACTCCTCCCAAGGCGTTGGTGGTTCAAGAAGAGTACAATGAGGATGATGACGATGATGAAGATAGTGAGTCAGTTGCCATGGCCTCCGTTGCCATTGCGAAGACTCCACGGGTGTCTCTCTTCGACTCACCCAATGAGAACATCACCGCCAAGTGCCTCATGGCTAAAGCCACCAATAAGGTAACCTCCAACATCAAAACTACCATCATTAATCATCCTTCTTCGATGGATAGCATTGATGAACATGAGGGGACAAATGTGGAGGAAAATGAGTTTGAGATCTTTATGGGTAAACTCAAGGGTAAATCCAAGAAGCACTTCGTTGCTCTCTTGGAACAACTTGGTGAAGCCAATGACATGATCGAGGCTCACGAAGATACCATCTCTAAGATGGAGGGGCATAGTCGTGACTATGCCGATGAGATTTCGGATCTTTCCAATGCTCTTGACGAAGAGCGTGGTCTTCGTTTGGCTCTTGAGGAGTCATACAACGATGATCATGCTAAGTTAAAGAAAGATCTTGATCATGCTCTTGTTGTGTCTCGTGTGCTAAACTCCGAGAAGGCAAAACTTGGGGTTGATCTTGCTAGACTCAACGAGGAGTTTGGCATTCTCGACAAGGCTCACAAAGTCTTGAAGGGTGTTCATGCTAGCCTCAAGGAGTCTCATGATCAACTCCAAGTGAAGCTAACAAAGGAGAAAGCCACCTTTCCTCATATGGTGTTAATTGATAATGCAAATGCTACTAACCCGTGTTGTGAGCATGTGCATCTTGTTGAGGAGAATGCTAAGTTGAAGGAGCAACTTAAGAAAGGCCTTGTGTCATGCATACAAGGTGAGAAGAACCTCAACGACCTCTTGAGCAATCAAAAGGAAGTTGTGGCCAAGGAGGGGATTGGGTTCGCACCCAATCCCAAGAACAAGAAGAAGAATGACAAGAACAAGCGACCTCCTCCTCTCAAGCAAACTTTTGTGAAGGAGGGAGAGGGTGCTTCCAAGGAGAAGAAGAACAATGCGAAGGGTGGCGGTGTCAAGAAGAGCAATGCCACTCCTTCCAACAAAGCCGGCGACTTTAATCCTTCTTATGTGTTATGCCGTGCTAGTGATGGGCATGTTTATGCCAAATTCGTTGGTTCTCCTCATGAGTACATTGAATGGTCTATTTGGGTTCCTAAGACCCTTGTTGCTAACATCAAAGGACCCATTACAAAATGGGTACCTAAAACCAAGCATTGATCTCTTTTAGGTGTTTGCTTCCGGTGGGGGATCATGGTTGCTCGATAGTGGAGCTACAAATCATATGACCGGAAGCAAGGACTTGGTGATGGACGTGCACAAGATTCCATCTATGCCCACCAATGTCGAGTGGGGTGATGCCTCGTCATCTAAGGTATTGGGACTCGGCAAAGTTGTCATTTCTCATGATCTCACGATCGAGAAGGTCATGCTAGTTGAGTCCCTTGCATACAATTTACTTTCCGTTCGTCAACTTGCTATCATGGGCTTTGCCACCTTCTTTGATATTGATACCATGGCCCTCTTGTGGAGCAAGACTCTTAAGGTAGCCTTTGTTGGGCATGTCGAGAACGGTCTCTATGTGATTAACTTTTCGGAGCGACCCACTAAGACCGCGACATGCCTAATGGCTAAAGTTGACGTGGGATGGCTTTGGCATCGCCGTTTAGCCCATGTCAATATGAGATCTTTGCAAAGTCTTCTCAAGGGGTACCCTCCCACGAATGTTAGTTTTGCCAAAGATCATGCTTGCAGTGCTTGTATCGAAGGAAAGCTTCATGAGAAGGCTCACCCTCCCACGACTCTTATTTACTCGAAGAGGCCGTTGGAGCTCCTCCATTTGGATCTTTTTGGGCCTCCGTCCTTTGATAGTCTTGGGGGTAGAAAGTATTGCTTGGTAATCGTGGATGACTATTCTAGATACACGTGGGTGTATTTCTTCAAGAGGAAGAGTGAGACCCAACAAACAGTCATTGACTTTGCAAATGAAGCCCAACGTCAACACAATGCAAAGATCTTGACAATAAGAAGTGACAACGGCACCGAGTTCAAGAACTACACCTTGGATGAGTTTCTCAGTGATGAGGGGATCAAGCATCAATATTCCGCACCTTACACCCCTCAACAAAATGGTGTTGCGGAGAGGAAGAACCGGACGTTGATGGATGCGGCAAGGACCATGATGGCGGAGTTCAAGTCTCCATACAACTTTTGGGCCGAAGCCATCAACACCGCGTGTCATGCTTCAAATCGGCTCTATCTTCGCAAAGGCTTGAACAAGACTCCATATGAGATCCTCACCGGTAACAAGCCCAACCTCAAGTACTTTTGGGTGTTCGGGTGTAAGTGTTTCATTCTCAAGAAAGGTGTTCGTTTGTCTAAATTGAGCTCATGAGGGCATTTTTGTTGGTTATGCTACAAACTCCCATGCTTACCGTGTTCTCAATAAGTCCACAGGACTTATTGAGGAGACGTGTAACGTGGAGTTTGATGAAAATAACAGCTCCCAAGTGGAGCAAAGTGGTACTTGTGATGTAGGTGATGAAATTCCTCCCCAAGCCATAAGAAGAATGGGTATTGGATATATCCTACCCATTGAGGAACCCCTTGTGGCCGAAGGAGAAGGACAATGCTCCACTCAAGTGGAGCCATCACCAACCCAAGACCCACACGCTTCCGAAGAACAAAGTGAAGGCCCTCAACCTCATGAACAAGATCAAGGGCAAGATCAACCTCAAGATGGTGGTGATCCACCAAATGATGCCCAAGGTCAAGTTCTTCCCCTCGAGCTAGTTCAAGATCAAGAACAAGCTCAAGACGACGCTCAAGATGATCAAGTAACCCCTCCTCACTTCACTTCCGAGGAGGAATTGGAGCGTCGTGCCGCTAAGATCGCTTCCAAGCTCACCACCAAAGGTCATCTCATGGAGAATGTGGTTGGAAGCCTAAGAAAGGGGGTAAGCACTCGTAGACAATTAGCAAACTATTGTGAACATCATGCGTTTGTTTCTTGTGTCAAACCCCAAAAGGTTTATGAAGCGCTTGAGGACCCGGATTGGCTCAACACCATGCATGAAGAACTCAACAACTTCGAACATAACCAAGTGTGGAAGTTAGTGCCAAGGCCAACCGGGAATCATAATGTCATTGGAACCAAGTGGATATTCAAGAACAAGCAAGACGCTCATGGAATCATTGTTCGCAACAAGGCTCGTTTGGTGGCACAAGGCTACTCCCAAGTCGAGGGTATCGACTACGGTGAAACCTTTGCCCCCGTCGCTCGCCTTGAATCTATTCGTTTGTTGATTGCCTATGCTTCTCATCATAATTTCACATTGCAACAAATGGATGTGAAAAGTGCTTTTCTTAATGGTCCCATAAATGAGTTGGTATATGTCAAACAACCCCCCGGGTTCGAAGATCCCTATTTCCCCGATCATGTGTATCAACTCCATAAGGCGCTCTATGGCCTTAAACAAGCCCCACGTGCGTGGTATGACCATCTTACGGAGTTGTTACAAGATCGTGGATTCGAAATCGGGAAAATCGACCCCACTCTTTTTACTAAGAAGGTCAAAGGGGAGTTGTTTGTGTGCCAACTATATGTTGATGATATTATTTTTGGTTCCCCTAACAAAGCATTCAATGAAGAATTTGCCGCTCTCATGACCTCAAAGTTTAAGATGTCTATGATGGGAGAGGTGAAGTTCTTTATCGGATTCGAAATCAAACAAAGAAGAGAAGGAACCTTCATCAACCAAGCCAAATACACTCAAGACATGCTAAAGAGATTCAAGCTAAGTGATGTCAAGCCGGCTTCCACTCCAATGCCCACCAAGTGCCAACTTGACATTGATCCCAATGGTAAAGCGGTGGATCAAAAGGTATATCGCTCTATGATTGGATCCTTGCTTTACCTTTGTGCATCTAGACCGGATATCATGTTGAGTGTGGGAATATGTGCATGGTTTCAAGCCGCACCTAAGGAAAGCCACTTTGTGGCGGTCAAGCGAATCTTTCGATATTTGGCTCATACCCCAAACTTTGGCCTATGGTACCCAAGAGGAGCAAACTTCAAGCTTGTAGGTTATTCGGACTCCGATTGGGCGGGAGACAAAGTGGATAGGAAGTCCACTTCCGGAGGGTGCCAATTTCTTGGTTGCTCTTTGGTAAGTTGGTCTTCTAAAAAGCAAAGTTGTGTGTCTCTCTCGTCCACCGAAGCGGAGTATGTGGCGGCCGGAAGTTGTTGTGCACAACTCTTATGGATGAGGCAAACTTTAAAGGATTACGGTGTCATTTGTGACAAAGTGCCTCTTTGGTGTGACAATGAAAGTGCTATCAAGATTTCTCTCAACCCGGTGCAACACTTCAAGACAAAGCATATTGAGATTCGGTATCACTTCATCCGGGATCATATTAGGCGAGGGGAGATCGAGCTCAACTATGTCAACACTCATGATAACCTTGCAGATATTTTCACGAAGCCATTGGATGAAGCAAGATTTCGCGAGTTAGGGCATGAGCTAAATATCATTGATTCGAGCAATGTGGTTTGAACCTTTGCACACCCCTCACATTCATTGTGCATTCTTGTCTAGGTGTAGGCATGGACGTAGGGGGAGTGTCGTTCTCTCAATGAACTTTCCCTCCCCCCACAATGCATAAACTGATCTCACTCTTCCACATTAGCCATTTTTGATGGTATTTGTGCTTCAAAGACGAGCTTTGGTCATGGGCCCAAGGATAATTCTTAGCGGTGCCATACCAAGTGACTCAAACATAGGTGGCCTCGGCCACCGCCCTCTCGTATAGAGGCGTGTGACTCTTGTTCTCTTGCTAGTGCTCTTGTTGGTCTTCTTGCTGTTGTTTCCCGTCTTTCGCTTTGCACCATATGTGTTGAGTCTGGTTTGAGTTGCGCTGGGCGGTACTACCGTTGTGCAGGCGCGGTACTACCGCTGGAGCGGTACTACCGCTTCACGGAGCGGTACTACCGCTTATGTGGCTAAGCGGTACTACCGTCCTACACCACGGTACTACCGCTGAGGGGCGGGGCCAGGGGGTTAAGTCGTGGGCAGGGGTGGTTTCCTCCACCCCATACCCATTTGCTTCGTCCCCTGGTTCCGCTTCCTCTCTCTCCAGCGCCATCTCGCCGCGGGAAGGCTCCGGCGGCCCTCCGTCTCCGGACCGTTCCTCTCCATTTCCTTCGGTGGAGTCGATCCCCACCTCGTCCTCTTGCCATGGATGCCGGTATTGCCCCCGTTCCTCTTCTCTTCTTGTCTAGTTTTCAGATCTCGCGTTTTAGGGGCAATAGTAGTTGCATCTCTAGATTTTTGGCCAAATCTAGGCTTGAGTAGGTTGGAGAAGGCAACTAGACTCTTTGGATTGATGTTTGGTAGGTTTATTTTTGAATTTGGCATCCCCGGTAGTGCCGGATCTGACCACGGCAGTAGGGATCCGTCGTGCCCCGTCTTGTGCGGTAGTACCGCCCTCCGACCACGGTACTACCGCTGGAGCAGTACTACCGCCCGTATGGCGCGGTAGTACCGCTGGCGCGGTACTGCCGCTGAGCAGGCACGGTACTACCGCTGGATGCCCAGTTCCATTGTTTCCTACAACATGTTGATCCATATTTGTTGTGTTTATTTGGTTTTGATCATTCCTTCTAGTTGTTTCTTGTGTCCGTGTGTTTGGTTCCAGGTGATGAACATCCTGAGCAGCAAGTCCGCCGTGTCAACCCTGGGCGTTCAACGTCGAAGCGGTACCGCTCATCTGAGACTGCAGGTGGTTCTTCCAGTGCTCCACAGCCGGCAGGGGGTGCTTCCTCAAGTGCTAATCCTCCTCGCAAGAAGAAGATTGCCAGCCAACCGAAGCCAAGTGGCAAGAAAGTGACTGAGATGTCTAGCAAGGAATTCTGGGACAGGCGTCGGCGCAACCCCTATGAGGAAGACCAAGAACCCAATCTTGTCAATCGCCCGTTCTGGAACCGGTTTTAGTATGCCACATACTTTGATGTGATCAAGGCTAAGAAGAACCTCTTTGTCAATGTTCATTCCATCAACACGGATGCTATGGAGAAGGACCTTGAGTACTTTGGTGATGCCCTTCAGATGTGCTCTCAGTTGAACATTCTCAGGATCATGCAGTTCAACAAGGACTTTGATGCAGATTTGCTGGCACAGTTCTTTGCCACTGTTCACCTAGGAACTGATGCAGACAGGACTCTGACTTGGATGACAAATGGAAAGGTGCTCGCTGTCAAGTGGCAGGCCTTCATGGGGCTGCTTGAGGTGGAAGATCAAGGGCTCGAGACTCCAGTTGGTTTTCGTCCTCACCAAAATGTTACCTCCACTCACAAGCAAGCCCTCTGGCCCTACTGTACTCGAAAGGTCCACCCTGAGACCAGGAAGGAAACCTATGAGTTGTCTACCTATCTGGACATCCTTCACCGTATCTTCCGCGAGACTCTCTTCCCTCGTATTGGGAATCTGGACATGGTACACTCTTACCTTGTGGACATGCTTCTCTTCTGCCAGCGTGAGAAGGACGCAAACACCGGCGAGTCCCTGGACATCTCTCACGTCATGTGGTCTGAGCTTCTGGCGGCTGTTTCTGAGCGCAAGTGCCCAATTTATGGTCTGTTCATTATGTTGCTTATTGAGAGGGCCTGGAGACATACCTATCCTGAGGAGCAGCTGGAAACTGGAGAGTTGGTCTCTCATGAGATCAAGCGTCTGAGGAAGAAGGATAATTGGGGTAGATATGGAGCTCCATCCTCTGCTGCTGCCATGGAGACCGAGGACGAGGCTGATGCCGGTGATGATGATGAGGATTATGTGCCTCCTGGGACAGAGCCTTCTGCGGCAGAGCCCTCTTGGGCAAAGAAGCTCAAACGCAAGATGAAGAAGCTGTTCTGCATGGAGTCTCATGGTCCGTACATGACTCATGTGGCTGAGAAGAAGGCAAGAGGACGTCACAAGGAGCTGATGCGTCAGATGGGTGCGACAGTCACCAGCGGCTCTGAGGGTCAGATTACTGAGGAGGAGGAGTGGATCCAGCAGCACTGTCCGTGGACCGACTCAGATGCCGAGCAGTTTCCGGGCGAGGACGGCAGTGTAGATGATCACGCAGAGTCCTGATGTTCGAGATCCTTAGCATGCTCTCACCTGGAGCCGTAGGTTAGCTCTTTGCCCCTTTTGGTGTCTCGATGCCAAAGGGGGAGAGAGTTTAGGGATTTGCGTCGTTGTGTTGCGAGTGTGTCTTTACCTTGTGCTTTCGTTGTGTGCTACCTTGTGCTTTGCTTGGTTTTGTGTTCAGTGAGACTTTAGTTCGAGTCATATGGTGTGAGACATATGCTACCCTTTCCTTATCATATCTTTATCGTTGTCTCTAGTCATTTGATATCTCATGAGTTATATGCTTCATTATGTTATATATCCTGCTATCTTGTATCTCGCTTAGGTTGTTGGTCTCTAAAATACAGGGGGAGCGTTGATCCTAGTATGTGTGTCGTGCAGTTCAAAGCACTTATCTTGATGGCACACATCTAGGGGGAGCCCGTCTATATTTTAGAGATTTGGGGTTTGCTTATGTCCTTTGTCTATTCCCAGTTGTGCAAATCCCGTATTGTCATCAATCCACCAAAAAGGGGGAGATTGTAAGGGCATTTTTATCCCTAAGATGTTTTGGTGATTGATGACAATGCTTTTGCGGACTAATCGTGTGCGTTGAGTGTTTTTCAGAGATTCATCCTTTTGGCACGAGACGATTTCCTCCCCTCGGAGCTTGAAGCGAAGACGGTGTAGTCCTTTCGGATTAGTTTGGTGGACTAGTTTCATAGGGATCACCGTACTATCAAGAGGGGGTCCGTTTTGGAAAGGCTAGGGCGGAATCATCACGTACACTTCCTTTGCCCCTCTCTCCGAGCCTTTCCGTTTCGATGATGGGCTTGTTTCTCTTCTCTTTGTGCCCTCTCTGGTCCCAGCGGTAGTACCGCGGGCCAGAGCGGTAGTACCGCTTGGGTGCTACAAGCGGTAGTACCGCCCAGAGCGGTAGTACCGCTAGTAGCCCCCATGTGTGTACTAACTCTGGTCCCAGCGGTAGTACCACGGGACGGAGCGGTAGTACCGCTTGGGTGCCACAAGCGGTAGTACCGCTCTGGGAGCGGTGGTACCGCTCCAGAGTAGTAGTACCGCTAGTGGCCCCAAGCCATAGTACCGCGGTGGTCTCGTGCTAGTACCGCCTCGATTCGAGGGCTCCTTTTTCGTGTCGGGTTTTACGGTACTGGCCGCGGCTGTGGGGGCCGTAGTACCGCTCCTGTGCGGTAGTACCGCCCTCCCACCGCGGTAGTACCGCTGTGGGCCAAGCGGTAGTACCGCGTTGAGGAGCGGTAGTACCGCTTATAGTGGCAAGCGGTAGTACTGCTGGCTGAGCGGTACTACCGCTCTCTTCGGGGCAGAAGTGGGGTAACGGTTGGTTTGTTCCCCCCCCCCCACTATATAAAGGGGTCTTCTTCCCCAAAGTTGACTCACCTCTTCCCCAAAAGCTCCATTGTTGCTCCAAGCTCCATTTTTGCCCGATCTCTCTCCCTAGCCAATCAAACTTGTTGATTTGCTCGGGATTGGTTGAGAAGGCCACGATCTACACTTCCACCAAGAGAAATTTGATTCCCCCCACTTATCCCTAGCGGATCTTGTTACTCTTGGGTGTTTGAGCACCCTAGACGGTTGAGGTCACCGCGGAGCCATAGTCCATTGTGGTGAAGCTTTGTGGTGTCGTTGGGAGCCTCCAATTAAGTTGTGGAGATTGCCCCAACCTTGTTTGTAAAGGTCCGGTCGCCGCCTTCAAGGGCACCAATAGTGGAATCACGGCATCTCGCATTGTGTGAGGGCGTGAGGAGAATACGGTGGCCCTTGTGGCTTCTTGGGGAGCATTGTGCCTCCACACCGCTCCAACGGAGACGTACTTCCCCTCAAAAGGAAGGAACTTCGGTAACACATCCTCGTCTTCACCGGCTCCACTCTTGGTTATGTTCCTTTACTTTAGCTAGTTTACTTGTGTTATATCTCTTACTTGCTTGCGTGCTTGTTGTCGTTGCATCATATAGGTTGCTCACTTAGTTGCATATCTAGACAACCTATTTTGATGCAAAGTTTAATTTGGTAAAGAAAAGCTAAAAATTTAGTTGCCTATTCACCCCCCCCCTCTAGTCAACTATATCGATCCTTTCAAAAGGGACCTTAAAATCATGTCCGTAGTCAAGTTCCCATATGTCCATTATGTAACCATAATATGTGTCCTTTCCCCTCTCGGTTGCTGCATCAAAGCGCACACCGCTGTTTTGGTTGGTGCTCTTTTGATATTGGGCGATCGTGTAAAATGTATTCCCATTTATCTCGTATCCTTTGTAAGTCAATACAGTCGAAGATGGTCCCCTGGACAACAAGTACAGCTCATCACAAACAGTGGTGTCAACTCTGAGACGTGTTTCGAACCAACTGCTGAAAGTCCTGATGTGTTCACATGTAATCCAGTCGTCACACTGCTCCGGGTGTTTGGAGCGCAGACTGTTCTTGTGTTCATCGACATACGGGGTCACCAAGGTAGAGTTCTGTAGAACTGTGTAGTGTGCTTGAGACCAAGAATGCCCGTCCCTGCATATTATTGAGTCCGCTCCTAGCGTGCCTTTTCCAGTCAGTCTCCCATCATACCGCGATTTAGGGAGACCTATCTTCTTAAGGCCAGGAATGAAGTCAACACAAAACCCAATGACATCCTCTGTTTGATGGCCCATGGAGATGCTTCCTTCTGGCCTAGCACGGTTACGGACATATTTCTTTAGGACTCCCATGAACCTCTTAAAGGGGAACATATTTTGTAGAAATACGGGGCCCAGAATGACAATCTCGTCGACTAGATGAACTAGGACGTGCGTCATGATATTGAAGAAGGATGGTGGGAACACCAGCTCGAAACTGACAAGACATTGCGCCACATCACTCCTTAGCCTTGGTATGATTTCTGGATCGATCACCTTCTGAGAGATTGCATTGAGGAATGCACATAGCTTCACAATGGCTAATCGGACGTTTTCCGGTAGAAGCCCCCTCAATGCAACCGGAAGCAGTTGCGTCATAATCACGTGGCAGTCATGAGACTTTAGGTTCTGGAACTTTTTCTCTGGAATATTTATTATTCCCTTTATATTCGACGAGAAGCCAGTCGGGACCTTCATACTGAGCAGGCATTCAAAAAAGATTTCCTTCTCTTCTTTGATAAGAGCGTAGCTGGCAGGACCTTCGTACTGCTTTGGAGGCATGCCGTCTTTTTCGTGCAAACGTTGCAGGTCCTCCCTTGCCTCAGGTGTATCTTTTGTCTTCCCATACACGCCCAAGAAGCCTAACAAGTTCACGCAAAGGTTCTTCGTCACGTGCATCACGTCGATTGAAGAGCGTACCTCTAGCACTTTCCAGTAGGGTAGGTCCCAAAATATAGATTTCTTCTTCCACATGGGTGCGCGTCCCTCAGCGTCATTCAGAACAGCTAGTCCGTCGGGACCCTTTCCAAATATTACTTGTAAATTAGAGACCATAGCAAGTACGTGATCACCGGTACGCATGGCGGGCTTCTTCCGGTGATCTGCCTCGCCTTTGAAATGCTTGCCTTTCTTTCGACATTGATGGTTGGTCGGGAGAAATCGACGATGGCCCAGGTACACATTCTTCCTGCATCTGTCCAGGTATATACTTTCGGTGTCAGCTAAACAGTGCGTGCATGTGTGGTATCCCTTGTTTGTCTGCCCTGAAAGGTTACTGAGAGCGGGCCAATCATTGATGGTCACGAACAGCAACGCCTTTAGGTCAAATTCTTCCCCTATGTGCTCATCCCACGCACGTACACCTGTTCCATTCCACAGCTGTAAGAGTTCTTCAACTAATGGCCTTAGGTACACATCAATGTCGTTGCCGAGTTGCTTAGGGCCTTGGATGAGAATTGGCATCATAATGAACTTCCGCTTCATGCACATCCAAGAAGGAAGGTTATACATACATAGAGTCACAAGCCAGGTGCTGTGATTGCTGCTCTGCTCCCCGAAAGGATTAATGCCATCCGCGCTTAAAGCAAACCATACGTTCCTTGGGTCACTTGCAAACTCAGCCCAGAACTTTCTCTCGATTTTTCTCCATTGCGACCCGTCAGCGGGTGCTCTCAACTTCCCGTCTTTCTTACGGTCCTCACTGTGCCATCGCATCAACTTGGCATGCTCTTTGTTTCTGAACAGTCGTTTCAACTGTGGTATTATAGGAGCATACCACATCACCTTCGCAGGAACCCTCTTCCTGCGGGGCTCGCCCTCAACATCACCAGGGTCATCTCGTCTGATCTTATACCGCAATGCACCGCATACCGGGCATGCGTTCAAATCCTTGTACGCACCGCGGTAGAGGATGCAGTCATTAGGGCATGCATGTATCTTCTCCACCTCCAATCCTAGAGGGCATACGACCTTCTTTGCTGCGTACGTACTGTCGGGCAATTCGTTATCCTTTCGAAGCTTCTTCTTCAATATTTTCAGTAGCTTCTCAAATCCTTTGTCAGGCACAGCATTCTCTGCCTTCCACTACATCAACTCTAGTACGGTACCGAGCTTTGTGTTGCCATCTTCGCAATTGGGGTACAACCCTTTTTTGTGATCCTCTAACATGCGATCGAACTTCAGCTTCTCCTTTTCACTTTCGCACTTTTCCCTTGCATCAACAATGACCCGGCGGAGATCATCATCGGGCACATCGTCTGGTTCCTCTGGATCTTCAGCTTCCTCTTGATCTTCAGCTTCCCCCGGTGCAGCATCACCGTATTCAGGGGGCACATAGTTGTCATCGTCCTCTTCTTCTTCGTTGTCTTCCATCATAACCCCTATTTCTCCGTGCTTTGTCTAAACATTATGGTGTGGCATGAAACCCTTATAAAGCAGGTGGGTGTGAATGATTTTCTTGTCAGAGTAAGACCTCGTATTCCCATAATTAGGGCATGGACAACACATAAAACCATTCTGCTTGTTTGCCTCCGCCACTTCGAGAAAATTATGCACGGCCTTAATGTACTCAGAGGTGTGTCTGTCACCGTACATCCATTGCCGGTTCATCTGCGTGTCAAAAGTAAGAAAATTAGACAAGTATCTATCTAAAGTAAGATTTTTTTTCTTTCAGAAAGAAGATAATAACAAGAGGCTCACCACGGTGGTGCCGGCGACGAGATCGACGCGGGCGATCGACGGCGGTGAAGACGAGGACGGGGCGTGATGGACCGCTAAACCTAGACAAATCTCGGAAAAAATGGAGCTCGGAGGTCGAGCTTCGAGAGGAGAAAGCTTAACTAGTGTGGCTCGGGCATTTCATCGAACACCTCACATGCATAAGAGGTGAGCTAGAGCACCCAAATGCTCTTCCTCGCCGGCCAGCAAAAAACAGAGCACTGTGGAGTGCTATGCTCGCCGGCGATGGGGTATATATAGGCAACTCATTTGTCCCGGTTCGTGGCTGGAACCGGGACTAAAGGTCATCCTTCTGTCCAGATTCCTGCCCCGAATCGGGACCAATGGTTGTGGGCCAGGAGCGAGGCCCATTGATCCCGGTTCGTGCCAAGAGCCGAGACAAATGGGCCCAGACGAACCGGGACCAATGCCCACGAGGCCCCGGCCGGCCCCTGGGCTCACGAACCGGAACAAATGTCACCATTGATCCCGGTTCGTGGCAGAACCGGGACTAATGGGCTGGCTAGGCCCGACGAAAGCCCTTTTTCTACTAGCGACGCATGTTTTGCTTGACGCGCACGACTCCAGTATCCCCTGCTCTGCTCCAGCTAGGCGGTGCAGCTCACCTCTACGAAGGCTAGAGCTGCGCTGCAAGTCAAAGATGGCTGCGCTTCACTCTTCACTCCACCGTTCAATGCGCACCCTCCCTCCCCCTCACCGTCCACGTACCGCAGGAGCTCCTCACCAGTCACCACTCTATAAAAGGCACAGCTCCTCCCCTCGTCGCCATTGCCAGCCCAGCCAACATCCACGTCTGTGATCTGCTGTCTGCCTCTCTCCACCGCCTAACGCCGCTTTGCCCTTCAAGCTCAAGATGCCACTCGCGCGCGCCCACCGCGTCACCGCCGCCGGCGTCCTCTCCGACCGCCCGGAGTACCACGACGTGTACAAGCCAGCGGAGGTCCCCGCGGCCGCCACCGCGGTCCGCCGCGTGGCCGGCGCTCCGGCACCCCCTAGCCCCGCCTCCGTGCAGGCGCTCCACGCCATGTGCTTCGCCCACGCCTACGTCCGACGGCCCATGGCGGCCTCCATCGGCGGGGGCGGGAACGCGGCGACTTTCATCCACGAGGTCATTAACGCCACGGCCCCGGACCTGCTGGGCCGCTTCAGCCTCCTTGGCTCCGCCCGCGGAACCATGGGCCTGCGCTTCCGCTCGCCCGCCGACCGGGAGGCCGCCATGCGCCAGCAGCCGTTCGCGTCAGCGGACGGCAGCGGCACGGTGGAGCTCGTGCGCGCGTGTGGGACGGCCATCCTCGACGACTACGTCGCCCACAACATAGCCGACCACCTTGTCCGCGACGTCAACGACCTCCTCGTCCACGTCGCCCTGCGCGACTACCCGACCGAGCAGCGCACGCAGAAGGCTATCGACGACAACTGCCGCAGCTTCGGGTGGGTCGCCGAGGTCAACCCGGCCTGCTTCGCGGCGCCGGACCTCTCCACCGTGCACGCCGTGCTCTGCGTCGGCCACCCTCGCGAGGTCCCCCGTGAGCTCCGGATCCGCTACGCCGACGGCTGCACCAGCGTCGTTCCGGTGAACGTCCTCGCGGTCTGGGACTGGCCCGCAGTCTTCCGCGACCATGGGAGGTACGTGCGCTTCTTCCAGCCTGATGGCGCGGTGGCTCGGGCAGGCTCGGGCTTGCAGGCGCTCTCCTTGGCATAAGCGCCGCATGCCATGGCATTGGCCGCAAAAGCAGTACTACTCTGTGTGCCAAGTACTATGATGTTATGATTCCAAGACTCCAAGTTCTTAATTAGAGACAGTAGGCTTAATGAGCGTCAGTTCTCCCGTGAGTGAGTGAGTGTGTGTGTGTGTGTGTGTGTGTGTGTGTGTGTGTGTGTGTGTGTGTGTGTGTGTGTGTGTGTGTGTGTGTGTGTGTGTGTGTGTGTGTGTGTGTGTGTGTTGTTTATCCAATCCTGGACAATTAATCTAGAAGGCTATGTTAGGGAATAGGGGAGGCTGATGCATGCTTAGTGTAGCGCGTTTGGGGCTTCATTTGCGGTGGAAGCTACTCTATGTAATCATGCATCTTATGTTATGAAATGAAGGTGTTATAAAATTCCTGTTCGTGTGCTTGAAAGCGTGAACTTGGAACAGGAACTTGGTTGCACAGGAACTTGTAAAATTTATGCAGATTCTGCAGGAAATGCTTGGCAGACTTTGCCATTGGCGGTGTTTATTCTCTTATCGTCGCTACTTTCTTTTGCGGGAGCTGCCATTCATACTTTTATCATGTACGCAAATCAACAAAAGGAGAACATTGTTTCTCCTGATTAATTTATTTTGCTTGGGTTTAAGCTCAGCCAGAACTAGCATATTCAGGTAAGTAGTAGTAAGACTGAACATCATCTATTCATAATATTATGTACACAAAACGCCGGAGGTGCTTTGCAACGGGGTCGTGCTACAAAGAGGACTTCCCGGAGGTGCTTGCAACAGGGGTCGTGCTGAAGGGGGGATCATCGAAGGTGCTTGCAACAGGGTCCTGCTGCAAGGGGAGCTCACCAGAGGTGCTTGCAAAGGGGGGCTCTCCATAGGTGCTTTTGCAACATAGTTCGTGTTGCAATGAGGTTTGAACATGGATCATGTTGCAATGACATTTGAAAGATGATTCATGTTGCAACGACGGATGGACAAGGAGATGACGATCACACGGTGGGCATCACATGCATTGGCAGCTCAAGACCCGGCCGGTCTTTGCTAAAGACCAACCAATTGACGCGTAACTCGGGCCTAACTTAATAGCTTAGCACATGCAAGTCTACAACATCGAACTAACTTCGCCGTGGCCGACCCAACATGCTTTTTCCTTCTCCATTTTTTTGTTTTGTTTTCTCTTTCTTTTCTTTTCCCATTTTATAAAGTTAATGAGTATATTAAAAATTCCTAATTTTAAAATAACCGGGGACATTTTTAAAATTGATAGAACAGTTTATAGGTTCATCAATATTTTTTAAATACATGAAAACTTTTCAATTTCGTGAATATTTTCAAATTCATGAAGATTTTTCAATTTCGTGAATATTTTTAAATTCATGAATAGTTTGTAATTCGTGAGAATTTTTGGAAACCATGAATGTTTTTTAATTCGTGAGTTTTTAAAATTTCTGAAAGTATTTTTAAACTTGTGAACATTTTTTTTAATTTGTGAACTTTTTTGAATTCGTGAATAATTTTTAAATCCATGAACATTTTTTGAATTTACGAAATTTTAAAATATTTCAAAAATCGGTAGCTGTTTTTTCCCGGCAGGTGCTATTGCTTTCTAATGGTTTCTGCTTAGAGAATCTACACCTGGGCGGCGTAAACAACCCTCAAACGCGCGGGCGGACGACCTGGTCACTGACCAATCAAAAAGATGCGATCCATACGGGGGCCTCAAACGCCCCGGCTGACTGGCACCTCTCATATTTAGCCCAAATCTGGAGCAGATATGGGGTGGCCCAGGCACATCCGTGGACTCACATTGGGGTCCCACAGGAAAATACCCGAAAACACGACGATCCGACGGGCGTCTCCTCCCATGGAGTGTGAACCCCGCGTGCCGCCGCTTCGACTTGCCGCCTGAGTGCCAAAGTCCGGCTATTTAAGCCGAACGGCATCCCCCAGCACTAGCCACATCCACTTCCTCCCTCTTCGTGCCTCCAGCCCGAGCCCATCCACCTCTCTCCATTTTCGTCTCACTCTTCCCTCGTCGTCCGGCTCCGCCATGGCCCAGCAAAAGAAGACCACGTATGCTATGCTAGCGCTGAAACGCCGCTTTAAAATGTTGGAGGAGATTCGGGCGAGGCGTGCCGCCTGCATCATAGCCGGTCTACCTCCGGACTCGTCGGGACCAGAGTAGGAGTAGGAGAAGGAGAAGAAGGGGGGCAGTAGCCGGTGCCGGACTGGAGGCGGAGGCCGGCGAAGAGGAGCCGGAGTTGCAGCTGTCGCACATGTACCTGGAGCTGGGCACGAAGATCATGGACATCTGCGATGACGACGAGTAGTGTAGTTAATCTTAGTTGATCTACGTAGTACGTAAATGTGTCCGGGATGCGCGCATTTGAGGGGCTAGATTTGTTGTCCGTGCCTGTAGATGCTCTTAGATAAAAAACAATCAGACACAAGGAGCGAGCGGGGAGCTCCTATTGGGAGCGTTAAGCGCCAGTTTGTGGTTACAGCGCACAGGGGCACACCTGCATGGGCCTGGCCATCACTCGCTCGCATGGACGTACGACTCGCTTCTCTTAAGATCGCATTTTTTCAGGCGGTTCCCTGCAAAATCTTTTGGTCCGGGAAGAAAAAACCGGAATAGTTTTTTTAGTATTTCAAAATTTGGTAAAATAAAAATATGTGCACATGTTCAAAAAAAGGTCACGAATTAGAAAAACAGTTCATCAATTCCTTTGTGAAGAAATTCATCCATTTTCAAGGAGACTTTATAAATGTCAGAAATGGTTCATTCATTTTTTTAAAAATCATCAATTTTGAAAAAAAAACAATTCATCGGTTTTGAAAAAACGTTCATCGATTTTGAAAAAAGTTCATGTATTTTTAGGAAAAAATCATCGATTTTGTAAAAAGTTCATCGGTTTTGAGAAAAAGTTCATCGATTTTAAAAAAAGGTCACCGATTTTCAAAAAGATAACCGGATTTGAAAAATAGTTCACAGATTTCAAAAAAAGTCATCGATTTTTAAGAAGTTTACGAAATTAAAAAAGGTTCACTCATTTTGCAAAAGCAAAATAAAATTAAAAAATCAAGCAAATACGTTCCAAAAAAGAGAAAGGAAAAGGAAAGAATAAATAAAAGAGTGAAAAGATGTAAGTAATAACATTACATGCTGGTGGCCGGCTGGTGACTTCAGTGTACGATCAACCAGGGAGTTGTCGGTTCGATTCTTTTTTTTTGCAGGGTAAAGGGAGTTTTTATTGCAAAGTAATAGTGTTACAATCAAGAGGCCACAACTCCTCAATACAAGGTGGAGCCGACTGTAACCACACAGCTGTGGTTTTCTCTGATCGGCTATAAGTGGCCAAACGATCTGCGACACAATTCTGACTACGGTGAATTTTCTGTGGTAAAAACTCCCTACTACTCGGCGTGTATTTCCGCTTCCAGCGAATCGTTGCAATGAAAGATATAGCGGTACGCTGAAAAAATGATCTTGCCTTTGTCGTCACGGAGAATCATGCCAGCAGCCGCTGACCCATCGGACTCCAGGAAGGACCCATCGACGGATAGGGCAAAGTAGCCCGGCTGGGGTGCTGGCCATGGCATGGTCGGGGTCTTCGCTTTGTCTAAAGAGCGTGAGCACACGGCAGACACTGTCATCTTCCCCTTGATTATTTCCTCCGTGCTAAACCGGCCTGCAAGTTTGATAGACCTGTAGTAGCTGTCGAGGAACTCCACCGTGACATCCGTTGGTGGGATTTCCTTGCCATGTGACTGATCTGTTCGCAGTTGCCAGATTCGCCAGACTACCATAATCACCATATCCCGGACCTCATCCGTACAGTTAACCAGCACATGCAGCAACCAATCCTTGTCATTGTCAATGAGAATTTCATCAGAGGGCAAAGGCCACCTAGTTCTCATATTCAGCCAAATCATACGCGCATTAGTGCATGTAACTAACGCATGAAAAGAACCCTCCTCTTCCACACCACATAAAGGACAGGTCGAGCGGGTGGAAATATGTCTGAAGTTTTTACATTGCGCTGTTGGCAAGGCGCCTGCAACTACCTTCCAAGCCATGATTTTCATCTTCTGAGGTACCGACGATTTCCATACAGCATTCCAAATTGATCTCGCTCCACTTGGTGCTGAACAGGAAGCTCCCCCCGCAAACACTATGTTATGATCATATGTGGCAAGTCTGTAAGCACTCCTGACCGAGAATTGGCCGTTCTTCTCTGGGAACCACGATACGAAATCAGAACGCTGCCTTGGGGACGTCCTTATTTTCACAATATAATCTATGTCCATGGGCCAAAAAATTTCTCTCAACCGATCCATCCGCCATGCACCGTTATCATCTAAGAACTCTGACACACGGTTCAGCCGGGATGTGCGTTTAGGAGTGATGGGGCGGAATGAGGTTGCTCTTGGAATCCAACGGTCGCGCCAAGTACGGATGAGCGCCCCATCCCCCACTCGCCAAATAACCCCCTTCTTCACGAGGTCCAGACCGTATAAAATCCCTTTCCACACTGCGGATCATTGTTAGAGAACACCGAATCCAGTAAATTACCAGCCGGGAAGTATTTCGCCTTTAGGAGCCTAGCACATAAACTGTCTGGCGTATCTAAAAGGCGCCATGCTTGCTTTGCGAGTAGGCTTGGTTAAAAGCCCGCATATCCCTGAAGCCCATGCCTCCCATAGATTTGGGTAGGCACATTTTGTCCCAACTCAGCCATGCCATTTTACGCTTCCCCTTGTCAACTCCCCACCAGTACTGACGCATCATGCGGGTTAACTCATCACAAATCGATGCTGGGAGTTTGAAAACACTCATGACATAAGTTGGTATAGCTTGAGCAACTGATTTAATTAAAATCTCCTTGTTACCTGATGACATATATTGCTCACTCCAGTCGATTAACCTCTTCCTTAATCTTTCCTGGATAGTTTCAAAATTACCCTTATGCATTCTTCCCTCCGGCACAGGGAGGCCTAGATACTTAGGCTCGAAGACCTCCTGTGTAATTTCCAGAACACCCTTAACATTAGAAGCAACTGTGGGCGAGCAATGATCTGAAAAAAGGATGGAGCACTTTGAAGGATTTATTAATTGGCCAGTAGCCGCCGCATAAGTGTTCAGCAAACCTTTAACCAAAATTGCCTGCTGTTCAGAAGCTTGAAAAAACAAGAGTGAATCATCCGCGAATAAAAGATGGGATATTTCCGGAGCACCTCTACAAATTTTCACCCCTTTCAATCCATCCTCTTCCATAGATTTATTGATCAACCTTGATAGAGCATCCGCAACAAAAAGGAAAAGAATGGGGGATAACGGATCACCTTGCCGGAGACCCCGGGACGGGGTAAAAGATTCCAGTAGCTTGCCATTGAACTTCACAGAGTATTTAACAGATGATACACACGCCATAACACGAGAGACCCAGAACTGGGAGAAGCCCCATTTGAGAAGAGCCCTCTCAAGAAAGTCCCAATCAACTCGGTCATATGCCTTCGAAAGGTCAAGCTTGTAAGCACACAAAGCTGGTGAATTTTCCTTAACAGATTGTATATGATGGATACATTCGAAGGCAATAATCGAGTTATCCGTAATAAGCCTGCTCGGAATGAATGCACTTTGATTTTCCGATATTAGCTCTGCTAAGAAAGGTCGCAACCTGTTCACCATGCACTTAGACACGATTTTATATACCACATTGCAAAGACTGATAGGGTGGAAATCTTTTAGTTCACGAGGATGTGGAATTTTCGGTATTAATACCACCGCCGTATCATTGACACCATCTGGCATTATACCTGTGACAAAGAACTCCTTAACTGCCGCAATAATCTCTGCTCTAAGAACATCCCAGTTACGCTGATAGAAACGCGCCGGGAATCCATCCACCCCTGGAGCCTTTAAAGGCCCTATTTGGAAGAGCGCGTCCGAAATCTCTTTGTCTGCAAACGGCAAACTGAGAGCATCATTCATATTTGCTGTAACCCTTTGCTGGATACAATCCAAAACGACCAATGGGTCCAGCGTAGGGTCCTTGGTGTATACTTCCTTGAAGTATGACTGTGCCATCCTCTCCATCTCTGAGGGTACAGAGCACCAAGATCCATCCATCTTTTTCAGGCGCTGAATATGGTTCCTTCTCGCCCTCCAGATTGCTCTACGGTGCAAATATTTCGTGTTACGTTCACCCTCCTTTAGCCACGTAATACGTGATCGCTGCAGCCACATCATTTCTTCTCTGTATAGGAGTTCGTCTAACTGATTCATCTTATTCCGGACCTGAGACCGATCAGCCCTAGTTAATTGTAGTGCAGCTAGTTGACTCCTTAGCTCTTCTATTTCTTTCAATACATTACCAAAGTTCTCCCTACTCCAGTCTTTCAAATCATTCATAAGATGTTGCAAAGACGCAGCCACTGAACCGAGCCCTCCACTCGGCTTATGCTTTACCCATGAGTTAGCAACCATGTCTGGAAGGCCTCGGTGGCGCTCCCACATGATTTCGTACCGTGGCGCGTTACCTTTCGTTCAAAATGCTTGAACATCCCCCAACTGGACAAGTAGGGGTGCTTGATCTGAGCAGGGCGTTGCGAGATGCAGCACCCTCGTTGCTGGAAACAGGTCCTTCCATGTTTCATCCGCACAAGCACGGTCCAATCTGACTTGCACATTGTGGTCACCGTCTTGCCCGTTATTATATGTGTAAGGAACACCTGCAAATCCCAAGTCCATGAGCTCACAAAGCAGCAGGCAATCCCTAAACGCTGACATCTGCGTCTCCGACCGCAGAGATCGCGAGAGATGCTCATGTTGCCACAAGGCTTCGTTATAATCTCCACAGACGAACCACGGTTCCTGCGAAATCGTCGGTTCGATTCTGGAACGGTTTTGTTAGCAAAATATACTATAGCGGCCCCACATGAAAATACCTGAAAACCCGACGGTCCGACCGGCATCTCCTCCCGTGGAGAGTGAACCTCGCGTGGCACCGCTCCGACTCGCCGCCTGAGTGCCAAAGTCCGGCTATTTAAGCCGGACGACATCCCATAACCCTAGCCACATCCACTTCCTCCCTCTTCGTGCCGCCAGCCCGAGCCCATCCACCTATCTCCCTTTTCGTCTCACTCTTCCCTCTTTGTCCGGCTCCGCCATGGCACAGCAGAAAAAGACCACTTATGCTATGCTAGCGCCGGAACGCCGCTTTAAAATGCTGGAGGAGATTCGGGCGAGGCGCGCCGCCCGCATCATAGCCGGTCTACCTCAGGACTCGTCGGGGGCAGAGGAGGAGTAGGAGGAGGAGGAGGAGGAGGGGTGGCAGCAGCCGGTGCCGGACTGGAGGCGAAGGCCGACGAAGAGAAGCCGGAGTTGCAACTGTCGTACATGTACCCAGAGCTGGGCACGAAGATCATGGACATCTGCGACGATGACGAGTAGTGTAGTTAATCTTAGTTGATCTAGGTAGTACGTAAATGTGTCCGGGATGTGCGCGTTTGAGGGGCTAGATTTGTTGTCCGTGTCTATAAATGCTCTTAGATGAAAAAAAAACAATCGAACACAAGGACCGAGCGGGGTGCTCCTATTGGGAGCGTTAAGCGCCAGTTTGTGGTTGCAGCGCACAGGGGCACACGTGCATGGGTCTGGCCATCACTCGCGATGACCGTCACTCGCTCGCATGGACATACGATTGACACGCTTCTCTTAAGATTGCATTTTTCAGGCAGTTCCCTGAAAAAATCTTTTGGTCCAGAAAGAAAAAACCGGAATAGTTTTTTTACTATTTCAAAATTTGGTAAAATAAAAAAATATGTGCACAGGTTCAAAAAAAACTCACGAATTGGAAAAACAGTTCATTGATTTCTTTTAGAAGAAATTCATCGATTTTGAAGGAAAGTACACAAATTTCAGAAAAGGTTCATTCATTTTGAGAAAAAGTTCATCAATTTTGAAAAACAGTTCATATGTTCTGAAAAAAGTTCATCGATTTTAGAAAAAGGTCACCGATTTTCAAAAATATAATCGACTTTGAAAAATAGTTCACAGATTTCAAAAAAAAGTTCATCGATTTTTAAAAAGTTTACGAAATTAAGAAAGGTTCTCTCATTTAGCAAAAGGAAAATAAAATACAAAATCGAACAAACCGTTCCAAAAAAAGAGAAAAAAGGAGAAAGGAAAAGGAAAGAATAAAAGAGTGAAAAGATGTAAGTAATAACATTACGTGCTGGTGGCCGGCTGGTGACTGCAATGTACGATCAACCAGGAGCCGCCGGCCTCGATTTTGGAACGGTTTTGTTAGCAAAATATACTATGACGGGCGCTTGAGGTGCCATGTAGGATGTAGGAAATGCGGAACGAGCGAGCAAATGGATCGGAGCGAGCGAGCGACCGCACCGGAGCGACGCATTATTCTTGGGCCAAGCCCATGTGAGCGTTAAAATGACGCGTATAACACTTCCACCCGACCCGACCCGACCGCGGAATCCCCCGACCGCCGCCTTCTCTCCATCAAAAGATCCTTGACGCGTCCCGGCGTCCAATCCGACTTCGACCAATCATCCTTGACGCTCACCCCTTGAGCCCTAGCCGGAACCTTTCCTTCCTTTATATATAGTGCTACAGCGCGTCGCGTTGAGGCAGAAGAAATCAAGACACACACAGAGGAGGGAACGCCGCCGCCGCCTCCGAGTTTCTTCCCCTCCCTCGCTGCTGGATCGATCGCTGCGATGGCGCGGCCGCGCGGCACGACGAGCACGGGGCGGCACCGCATCGAGATGACCCTCAGGCCGGACAAGAACAGCCGGCAGGTCACCTTCTCCAAGCGCCGCGCCGGCCTCTTCAAGAAGTGCTCCGAGCTCGCCATCCTCTGCGGCGCCCGCGTGGCCGCCGTCGTCTTCTCCGAGGCGGGCAACGCCTTCGCCCTCGGCAGCCCCTCCATGGAGGCCGTCCTGCGCCGCTTCGACGACGGCAACGACGCCGGCGCCCTCGTTCCTGCCGCTGAGGACGACGACCGTGAGGCGCTGGAGGAGTTGTATCGGGCCAGGGAGGCGACCGCGGAGCAGGTGGCGTCGGAGATCAAGTGGATGAATACCATCGGGGACAAGGTGGTCAAGGCCCAGATGGGGAGGCGGTACTGGTGGGAGGCCGACGTGGAGGCGCTCGGGGAGGCCGAGCTGCCGGAGTTCGCCCGCGCGCTCGACCGGCTCAGGGCCAACGTGCGCCGCCACGCCGACAAGCTCCGCTCCTGATTCTTTTGGCTTAATTACTAGGCTTGTGCTTGCTTAATTACGTGGTGGTGGTGGAAGCTTAGCTTAGCTGCTATCATGCACGAGTTTGGTATGAAATCTGGGTTTGGTTGAAGAGAGGCAATTAACAGGGTTGGAATTGGAACTTGAAACATGTTGCATATGGTCATGTCTTTCCCTATGATGAAGGTCTGTCCTTAGTTTTATGTAGGCCATGTTCTTATCTACTGTACCTTTCACTGTAGTGATGCATGGTTCTGTTATGAATTAAGAGGGCTGGAATTTGAAACAATTTGCAGGAGCAAGTCCATCCATGAATCCTGTCTTTCTCTGTTCTTCTCTGAACATGCTCGCTATAACCTGATACAGCACCCAAAACATTGAGAAATGAGTTCGTATATATAGTTGGCACATACTCAGCAAATAGTATCAGCATTGGTCGTGTGGTTTTTATCTGCCTGAACCTGAATATTGAGACCTAAACTGAATGCAGCAAAACAAGTTTAAAAGTTGTCCCGTTTAACAAACAAATATAATTTTGGTCCTGTGCACCTCCAAAATTTATTTCATAGCCATTTTAAAAAGCATGAGTTTACCTTTCTTATCCATATGAAGCAAGTTAAGCTTCCATCCTTTTTTTCCTTGAAAAAAAAAGCTTCCATCCTTTTCCCACATTGCACCAAATGTGCATGTCCAAGTTTTAAGTTTGCTACTTCTGTTGAATACCTGAAGATGCAATTTTCTGTTTGATAAAATGAATGCCTGACAATGTACTCTTGCTTTGGTTAGTATGGATGTTCCTGTTGCTTAACCAAGTTCACTAGCTCAGGATCAGGGGTATCTTCAGGCATTTGAAAAAAAATGTTCAAAGCAAGTATTTGAAAATATACATCATGTATTCGAAAAATGTTCAGGTGCATCAAAAAAAAATGTTAGACGTGTATACAAAAAATGTACAATGTGCATAAAAAAAGTAAACATATATTTTAAAAAAGAAAAATGAAAATAACCAAAGAAAGACGATGAAAATTGTTAAAAACAAAAAAAAAGATCCATGAACACTAGCACCCAGAACATATTTTATAGAAGAAGCCCACCCGGGTGAGATCGCGGAAATTTGCTCCCAACGGGAGTCAAACCCCGGTCTGCAAGGTAGCACCACTGTGCCCTTGCCACTAGGCTGCTGCCCAGCCCTAAAAAAATCACACGGAAGAAGAAATGAAAACCAACGGAAGGTTCTAAAACTGGTACGAACTGGTCTATGGTACCTATTTGTAGAATACCGAACTATAGTACCTTCCGAAAATTGTTATAGGGGTTATAATATTGGGGCGGCCCATTTAGTCGAGCGCCAGAGGCGAGGCCAAACTACCTCAAGCGAGATGTAGCTCTGGTGTCCAACTGGAGATGCTCTTAGCACCTGCAACGTCGAACTAACATCGTCGTGGCTGGCCAAACTTTGTTTTTCCTTTTTTTACACCTTTTTTACATTTTAAAATTCAGGAATATTATTTTACATTCATATATATTTTATAAAATTTGAACATTTTTTAAGTTCGTGAATATTTTTCTAATTCATGATTTTTAAATTCGTGGGCATCTTCCCAAATTCATGATCATTTTTTAATACGTGGGCATATTTAAATAAACATGGAGAAATTTTAAATTCATATATATATTTTTTGTGAATAGAACTTGTATTACTCAAACATCAAAATTACAATCAGCGAGACACCGGTCCTCAATCCTCAAGACCGGAGCATAACCAAACTACAACCACTACATCTAACATAGTTAGTTAAGAAATGACTAATAGTATTTTTTACACGAAATATGAGTAATACATGTTTTGCGAGATTTCATAAGTTCCTTGATTTCCTCAATCAATGTCGTGTAGCCTGACAGGTCTTGATCCTTCTGCTGAACCATGTGGACAAGCTATAAGCAATCTACCTCGATTAGGATAGGACTGTTACACCATTGAAGAGCCAAAGAAACACTTTCACGCTCTGCAGGAAGCTCAACTTCCAAAGCATCCGAACAAGAGTTGAGATATCTGCATGAGGAGAAGATAATTTTCCCAAGATGATCTCTTAGGATCATTCTAGTGCCCGCAATACCTTCTGCTGAGAAGGATCCATCATTATCAAACTTATAAAGAAGTAATATGGCCATCAATAGAAACTTCCCTTTGATGAAGTCTTGGTCTGGGTGGTACTTGATCTAATGTAGCATATCCATATAACTAAGAAGAAATCTTTTGGAGACATCAACAAAAGGTGGTTGCTTGTTGTGGACAATCTCATTACGAATAAACCAGCAGCGCCAAAACACCATTAGAATTCTATCCAACGTGCAAGTACCAATGCTCGCTGCAGCAATAAGTAGCTAGTCTCTCCCAGTATTTCTGAAGGTTTCCAACTTAGGCAAGTTCCAAACGTCCGACAAACTACGCCACAACATAACTGAAAACGAACATCTGACGAAAGGGTTTTCTTCTTCAGTTGGGAAGTAGCAGGTGTAGTGTTTTCATCAGTTGGATCACTGCCCCGTAGAATTTCATTTGATGTTTCCTCGGCATTTTTCTTCATTGGTCATGATATTCAGTGTTTTGTACTAGGCACACTTGTGTCTAAAGAACCATTTGCCTCCACAGTATCTACAAGTACTAGGTTCTCTGTACTTCCCTTTGGGCTTAGGGCTAGTTTTATGTTCACCTTCCTTCTTGATGCCATTAGTGCCGATCCATCTTGATCTATTTTGTACTGGCCTTGGACTAAAAAATTTCTGAAATCCAATGAAAGAGGATAATTTCCTCTATGTACCTTGGGCATGTACATGTACTCCCAATGTCCGTGTCTGTGGTTTGAAGGGTTTTAGGTAGTCTTTAATTTCTAGCTTAAGCCCATTGATATAACATTTGACATAACAACCTTCAGTAATCCTAGGGTTCTCCTTTTTGTATGAAGACATCTTTTCTTCTCAGAAACAGAAGTGGATCCTTGTTTAATAGAAGTGAGGTTTTCCACTATGTCATAAGAGCTACCCCCTAAAAATCTTTTGACTACCACTTTACAGAATTCTTCCTAGGTAAGACTTTCCTCCAATGTGCCAGAATTTCTTAGCCATATGTCAGCTCTGCCAGTTAGATACATATGGGGATAATCCCATTTGGCCTCCTCACGCACATATACCATTGAGAAAATATTTCTCGATAGTTCTCAGCGATTCCATGGGGTTGCTACCATCAAATTTGGGAGCTTTTGCAACGGATTGGTAGAACTAAGTTTCTTTGTCCTGGTCTCTGCTCTGGTCAAGGTATCGGCCTTGCGTGGGTGTTGGGAACTAGTGGCCTGCTTATTGGTGCACAGCTGGGCCTGGGCCTGGTTCTGGTCCTTGATGCATTCCTGCGAAATATTGGTGTTGGGGGGTGCATAGTAGGATAATTGTAGTATTGTTGTTGATGTATTTTCCTGTTGATTGTACTATTGGTATTCGGGTTGGTAATATACAGGTGGGGGATAGTATTGGGAGGAGGTGCCATGGGTCTTGGTGTTTGATGTACTGCAGGATGTTGGTATTCTCTGAATTGAGGTTGACCATAAAACACCTGGTAGTGCCCTTGCAACCCATTTGCCCTCTTGTGAAGGGTAGTAGTAAGCTTTGTTGATCCAGGTCATGATGAAAGCTGTTGGTGGAGAAGTTCTAGCCAGGTGCTCACCTGTCTGCCTTTGAGTCGACTTAAGAGGTGGTTGTTGCAGTCGCCGGGGAGTGAGTTGGGGTTGATGCTGCTAATTTTGCGCGTCCTTGTCTCCTTCAATTTCCTGTCTAGGTTGAGGACATGCGCTCAACCTCAAATCCATCTACAACATCAGTTCCTCCACCGATGTCAGTTGTTTCTTGACCTCCGTGACTTTGAGACGTATGCCCTCTACTTTAGTGTGAACACCTTCCACATTTTTGTCCAATTGATCCATGTCCAGCTTCATGGCTGCGACCTTGGCCGCGTCTGCCTTGTTGTCACCCTTCGATTTCACCATTTGGACTGAGATTTGGCTCCGAAATTTCACCGCAGGGACAAGCCTTGGAACCCTCGCGGGATCTCAAGTCACAACCTCCACTAGCGCTCCTCGCCGAACGTTGGCACACAGACTAGCTTGGGTCACATGATTTTGTGGGGGAACGAAGCATGCAATTTCAAAAAAATTCCTACGCTCACGCAAGATCTATCTAGGAGATGCATAGCAACGAGAGGGGGAGAGTGTGTCCACGTACCCTCGTAGACCGAAAGCGGAAGCATTAGGTTAACGCGTGATACGTCTCCAACGTATCTATAATTTTTTATTGTTACATACTGTTTTATTATCAATTTTGGATGTTTTATAATCATTTTATATCATTTTTTGTTACTAACCTATTGACATAGTGCCAACTGCCAGTTGTTGTCTTTTTGCATGTTTTTTATATCGCAGGAAATCAATATCAGACGGAGTCCAAATGCAACGAAACTTTACGGAGATTTTTTATGGACCAGAAGGAAGATATTGGGCCCTGGTTGCACCTGCAGGGAGTCCTGAGGAGGGGACAACTCACCAGGGCGCGCCAGGAGGCCCAGGCGCGCCTTGGTGGGTTGTGCCCACCTCAGGTGCCCCCGGACCGCCTCTTTGCTCTATAAATATCCCAAAAATACCAGAACCCTAGGGGAGTCGACGAAATATTCATCCAGCCGCCGCAGAGTCCAGAACCACCAGATCCAATCTAGACACCATCTCGGATGGGGTTCACCACTGCCATTGGTGCCTCTCCGATGATGCGTGAGTAGTTCTTTGTAGACCTTCGGGTCCGTAGTTAGTAGCTAGATGGCTTCCTCTCTCTCGCTGAATTCTCAATACAATGGTCTCTTGGAGATCCATATGATGTAACTCTTTTTGCAGTGTGTTTGTTGGGATCTGATGAACTTTGAGTTTATGATCAGTCATATCTTTTTATATCCATGAAAGTTATTTGAGTTTCTTTGATCTCTTATATGCATGATCTCTTATAGCCTCATATTTCTTCTCCGATATTTGGGTTTTGTTTGTCCAACTTGATCTATTTATCTTGCAATGGGAAGAGGTGCCCGGTAGTGGGTTCGATCTTACGATGCTTGATCCCTGTGACAGAAAGGGAAACGACACGTATGTATCGTTGCTACTAAGGATAAAACGATGGGGTATATCTCTACATAGATAGATCTTGTCTACATCATGTCATCGTTCTTATTGCATTACTCCGTTTTTTCATGAACTTAATACACTAGATGCATGCTGGATAGCGGTCGATGTGTGAAGTAATAGTAGTAGATGCAGGCAGGAGTCGGTCTAATAATCTTGGACGTGATGCCTATGTAATGATCATTGCCTGGATATCATCATAATTATTTGAGGTTCTATCAATTTCCAAACAGTAATTTGTTTACCCACCGTTTGCTATCTTTCTCGAGAGAAGCCACTAGTGAAATCTACGGCCCCGGGTCTTCTTTCTCATAAATTTGCTTTGCGATCTAATTTATTTGCACTTTTTATTTAAATCTATTAAACCAAAAATCCAAAAATACTTTGCTGCACTTTTTTTTATTTGCGATCTATTATTTCAATCTATTACAACTTTCTCCCATCAACATGCAATTTCTGGCGCCGTTACCCAAAAGGGATTGACAACCCCTTTAACACGTCGGGTTGCGAGGTGTTGTTATTTGTGTGCTGGGGCTGTTTACGTTGTGTTGCTTGGTTCTCCTACTGGTTCGATAACCTTGGTTTCATTTCTGAGGGAAATACCTACCGCCGCCGTGCTGCATCATCCCTTCCTCTTTGGGGAAATACCGACGTAGCTTCAAGCGACATCAAAAGGAATTTCTGGCGCCGTTGCCGGGGAGGATCTTCGACATATACTAGGTTCCTAATCACAAATCTCATCTCCTCGCAATTTACATTATTTTCCATTTTCCTCTCGTTTTCCTCTCCCCCACTTCACAAAAATTTGCCGTTTTATTCGCCTCTCTTCTTCCGTTCGCCGTTTTCTCGTCAGATCTATTCTTTGCTTGCAATCATGAGTGATTTTGGTATGGCACCAATAGATGATGGCCTGACTCCTAAGATTGGACGTACAGGCAATCTGGATGCTAAAAATTTTATCTTGGGGCAAGGGAACTTTGTGGGAAAAGAACGTATCCAAGAATTTTTCAATTGTGTTGGAAATCTAAGTCTTGATGTTGCTCCTATACTTAAAACTACTATATCTTATGCAGATGCTATTTCAGCACTAGTTCTGAAACTTGAAAGTAAATTTATTCGTCCTCATCCTACTCTGCAAAGATTGTTTTTTGAGCTTCCAGAAATAAAGAATCCTAGGGCTAAAAAGTTGGCCACTCTCGTTCTTATGAATGAGTTTGACTACATAATTCGGGAAGCTAGGGAAATCTCTGATTTTTATGGTATGAATCGTGAAAAACCCATGATAGATGAAATTCTTTACAATAGTGATTATGCATTAAGGCATTTGCTTGGGGATAATAAGATCTTTGATGAGAATCTTAAAAAGGAAGTCCCCGTTCTAGATACAATCCAACAAGTTTTTAATAATGTTAATCAATATTACTTTTGGATTGTTGCGGGAAATCAAAGGGGTTATGATGAAAACCAACTAAGGAATGCTAAAGTTTCCATGGATAATATGTTTTATGTTGTGTTTACAAAACCCCATGATGAAAATACCTCTAAGAAAATTAAGAAGAAGAAGGATGACAAAACTTAGATCCTTGCTTTATGCCTAGCTAAGGGCGTAAAACTATAGCGCTTGTTGGGAGGCAACCCAATGAATAAAATTTATTTTTCCTTTTTGCTTTCTGTTCTTGAGTGTTTGCACAATTATGCTATTGGTATGATTGTGTTTTTTGTGTTTTAATTATTGTTTGTGCCAAGTAAAGCCTATAGGATCTTCTTGGGTGATAGTTGTTTGATCTTGCTGAAAAACAGAAACTTATGCAGTCACGAAAACAATTGTTAAAAATCACCAGAACATGATAAATGCCAATTCTTTTTGCAGAAGATTAATATACAAATTACCCTGGCCGTCCTATGTTTTCAGAATTTTTGGAGTTACAGAAGTATTCGAAAGTATCAAATTGCTACAGACTGTTCTGTTTTGACAGATTCTGTTTTCTTTGTGTTGTGTGCTTATTTTGATGGCTCTATGGTTTTGTTTGATGAGTTTTTGCCGTAGAAAAGTTGGAATACAGTAGATATAATACAAAAACAAAATATGAATTGGTTTGATACAGTACTTATAGTAGTGGTTTGCTTTCTTACACTAGCGGATCTCACGAAGGTTTTGTTGAGTTTTGTGTGATTGAAGTTTTCAAGTTTTGGGTTATCTTACGATGGATGAAGGAAGGATGGAAGAGCCTAAGCTTGGGGATGCCCCGGCATCCCAAGCTATTATCCAAAAATGAGCAACCAACTAAGCTTGGGGATGCCCCCGAGTGGCATCCCCGCTTTCTTCCAACGACTATCGGTATTTTACTCGAAGCTATATTTTTATTCGTCACATGATATGTGTTTTGCTTGGAGCGTCTTGTATGATATGAGTCTTTGCTTGTTTTATTTTGTGTTTCAAGTTATCAGTCCTTGCTGAACACACTTATTTGAGAGAGCCAAAATCGTTTCATGACTTGTTAGAATTGCTCTATGTGCTTCACTTAAATCTTTTATGAGCTAGGACTTGCTCTAGTGCTTCACTTATATCTTTTTGAGCACGGTGTGCTTAGTATTTTTTTTTGAAGAAATGCTCTCTTGCTTCACTTAGATTTATTTGAGGGTTAGTAAAATTTTGAAGAAATTCTCTCTTGCTTCACTTAAATTATTTTGAGAGAAAGAAAAAAAATTATGCTCATGATCTTCACTTATATTTGTTTGAGCTTATGAAAAACAACACATGAAAATTAGTCCCAAAGTGACAGATATCCAAGAATAAACTTGATTCTTAGTAATAGTTTTGAGATATGATGATGTGATATGTGAGATATGTTGATGAGTAATTATGCTTTAGTAAGAATATTGGTGTTAAGGTTTGTGATTCCCTATGCATGCAAGAAAGTCAATAGTCATGCAATGAAATTATATCCTACTTGTGGTGCATTATTGGGTGTTAATTATGCTTAATGCTTGCTTATGAGATTATTCATTTCTTGGTTGGTCGCTTCTCAATCTTTTTGCTAGCCTTCATTTTGCACCAAGTATGATCTCTACTTGTGCATCCAAAATCCTTTAAACCAGTTTTGCCACATGAGTCCACTATATCTACCTATATGTGGTATTCTTTTGCCGTCCTAAGCAAATTTGCATGTGCTATCTCTAATTTTCAAAATAAACTTCTCTTTTGTGTATTTGTTTCGCTCGTGGAACGGCAATGGGTGGCTAATATTTTCCATGCTGGATGTGTTATTCTCACGATGAGTGTTTATTCACTTGTCATTGCACGAGAGTAAGGCAAAGGTTTTAGGGATGCCCAATCCCGAAATGCAAAAATGAATTTACTTTATGTTGTCAAATAATAAATTCCTTGGAAAGTGTTGGTATGGAGGGCAACCGTGGATACGGCTAGCCATGGAAAGTGAAATAATGGTGGAAAAAGGAATAAACTTTATTTTCTGTTTGGGAACCGCCTATGGCATATCTAGCATGGAAAGTGTTCATAACTCTAAGTCATTTTCGTTGGTGGGATGGATACACCTCCCAAAATGTTTTTATCTCTAATTTTTTGCTTTGAGCTCTGGCACCTCTACAAATCCCTACTTCCCTCTGCGAAGGTCCTTTCTTTTACTTTATGCAATTTTTATTTTTGAATTTGAGTCCCCATCTTCTCTTACAAAAGCACCAACTAAGAGGCAATATGATCATACTTGAGTATTGGGTGTAGCTAATATGCGAATGTGTTTCATGAATGGATCAATGTTTGAGCATGATGGGCTAGAGATAACTTATTTTAGTGTTGATATTTTGAAAGACATGGTTGCTTGTTGATATGCTTGAGTATCTAAATTATTAGGTCAAAACTAGACTATTGCTTTGAATCACATAAAAGTCCAAATGTCCATGCTATAAATAAAAGAATATGATATGGCATGATAAACAGCACTCCACATCAATTTTTTTGTTTTTATCACTTACCTACTCGAGGACGAGTAGGAGTTAAGCTTGGGGATGCTGATATGTCTCCAACGTATCTATAATTTTTTATTGTTCCATGCTGTTTTATTATCAATATTGGATATTTTATAATCATTTTATAGTCATTTTATATCGTTTTTTGGTACTAACCTATTGACATAGTGCCAAGTGCAAGTTGCTGTTTTTTTGCATGTTTTTTACATCGCAGGAAATCAATATCAGACGGAGTCCAAGTGCAACGAAACTTCACGGAGATTTTTTATGGACCAGAAGGAAGATATTGGGCTCTGGTTGCACCTCGGGGAGTCCCGAGGAGGGGACAACCCACCAGGGCGTGCCAGGAGGCCCAGGCGCGCCCTGGTGGGTTGTGGCCACCTCGGGTCCCCCCGGACCGCCTCTTTGCTCTATAAATACCCCAAAAATACCATAACCCTAGGGGAGTTGACGAAATATTCATCCAGCCGCCACAGAGTCCAGAACCACCAGATCCAATCTAGACACCATCTCGGATGGGGTTCACCACCTCCATTGGTGCCTCTCCGATGATGCGTGAGTAGTTCTTTGTAGACCTTCGGGTCCGTAGTTAGTAGCTAGATGCCATTAGTTCCCTACCCAAATCTGTTGACATCTTAGTTTCCAGTTAATCCATTGTTAGTAATTCAGATGTTGCTCACTTGCCTCGAATTTGTAACCGGACATTTCTAGTAAACAGTAAGAAAGTGTTCTAAATCAGAAAGCATCAAAGGCACGAGTCGTTCTCTAGAAATTCAGAAAGGAACAAACAATGCAACCGTATGTTAAACTGAATAAGCCATACACGTGTGTTAAAACTTAAAAGAAACTGCAAATTGGAGAAATTTTGTGTTTGCAATTCACCTCCTGGGGTCGCCGCCGGCGTCACGTTAACAGGCGCAGGAGGAGGAGCCGGCGGCGCTGGAGGTGCCGACAACCGCAGCGTCGGGCTTCCGAAGAAGAAAGGAACCACCTCGTACCTGAAATTGCACCGCACCCCAATCAACCTCCCGCCTATGCTCCCGCTGAGATCCCGCGGCATCTGCGTAATTATTTCTCCGAGGCAGCTCCGGCAATCGGCCGGTGACGTGTCGGCATCTAGTTAGTAGCTAGATGGCTTCCTCTCTCTCGCTGAATTCTCAATACAATGGTCTCTTGGAGATCCATATGATGTAACTCTTTTTGCGGTGTGTTTGTTGGGATCTGATGAACTTTGAGTTTATGATCAGTCATATCTTTTTATATCCATGAAAGTTATTTGAGTTTCTTTGATCTCTTATATGCTTGATCTCTTATAGCCTCATATTTCTTCTTCGATATTTGGGTTTTGTTTGGCCAACTTGATCTATTTATCTTGCAATGGGAAGAGGTGCCCGGTAGTGGGTTCGATCTTACGATGCTTGATCCCTGTGACAGAAAGGGAAACGACACGTATGTATCGTTGCTACTAAGGATAAAACGATGGGGTATATCTCTACATAGATAGATCTTGTCTACATCATGTCATCGTTCTTATTGCATTACTCCGTTTTTCCATGAACTTAATACACTAGATGCATGCTGGATAGCGGTCGATGTGTGGAGTAATAGTAGTAGATGCAGGCAGGAGTCGGTCTACTAATCTTGGACGTGATGCCTATGTAATGATCATTGCCTGGATAACGTCATAATTATTTGAGGTTCTATCAATTGCCCAACATTAATTTGTTTACCCATTGTTTGCTATCTTTCTGGAGAGAAGCCACTAGTGAAATCTACGGCCCCCGAGTCTTCTTTCCCATAAATTTGCTTTGTGATCTAATTTATTTGCACTTTTTATTCAGATCTATTAAACTAAAATCCAAAAATACTTTGCTGCACTTTATTTTATTGCGATCTATTATTTCAATCTATTACAACTTTCTCCCGTCAACACGCAATTTCTGGCACCGTTACCCGAAAGGGATTGACAACCCCTTTAACACGTCGGGTTGCGAGGTGTTGTTATTTGTGTGCAGGGGCTGTTTACGTTCTGTTGCTTGGTTCTCCTACTGGTTCGACAACCTTGGTTTCATTTCTTAGGGAAATACCTACCGCCGTTGTGCTGCATCATCCCTTCCTCTTTGGGGAAATACTAATATAGCTTCAAGCAACATCAACGAGGTTGATGTAGTCGAACGTCTTCACGATCCAACCGATCCAAGTACCGAACGTACGGCACCTCCGTGTTCAGCACACGTTCAGCTGGATGACGTCCCTCGAACTCTTGATCCAGTAGAGGGTCGAGGGACAGTTCAGTCAGCACAACGGCGTGACGGTGTTGGTGATGTGATCCGCGCAGGGCTTCGCCTAAGCACTACGACGTTATGACCGGAGGAGTAAACTATGGAGGGGGGCACCGCACACGGCTAAGAGAACAATTGATGTGCCCCATGAAGGAAATATGCCCTAGAGGCAATAATAAAGTATTATATATTTCCTTATATCATGATAAATGTTTATTATTCATGCTAGAATTGTATTAACCAGAAACATAATACATGTGTGAATACATAGACAAACAGAGTGTCACTAGTATGCCTCTACTTGACTAGCTCGTTAATCAAAGATGGTTATGTTTCCTAGCCATAGACATGAGTTGTCATTTGATTAACGGGATCACCTCATTAGGAGAATGACGTGATTGACTTGACCCATTCCGTTAGCTTAGCACTCGATCGTTTAGTATGTTGCTATTGCTTTCTTCATGACTTATACATGTTCCTATGACTATGAGATTATGCAACTCCCGTTTACCGGAGGAACACTTTGTGTGCTACCAAACGTCACAACGTAAATGGGTGATTATAAAGGTGCTCTACAGGTGTCTCCAAAGGTACTTGTTGGGTTGGCATATTTCGAGATTAGGATTTGTCACTCCGATTGTCGGAGAGGTATCTCTGGGCCCACTCGGTAATGCACATCACTATAAGCCTTGCAAGCATTGTGACTAATGAGTTAGTTGCGGGATGATGTATTACGGAATGAGTAAAGAGACTTGCCGGTAACGAGATTGAACTAGGTATCGAGATACCGACGATCGAATCTCGGGCAAGTAACATACCGATGACAAAGGGAACAACGTATGTTGTTATGCGGTCTGACCGATAAAGATCTTCATAGAATATGTGGGAGCCAATATGGGCATCCAGGTCCCGCTATTGGTTATTGACCGGAGAGGTGTCTCAATCATGTCTACATAGTTCTCGAACCCGAAGGGTCCGCACGCTTAAAGTTACGATGACAGTTATATTATGAGTTTATATGTTTTGATGTACCGAAGGTTGTTCGGAGTCCCGGATGTGATCACGGACATGACGAGGAGTCTCGAAATGGTCGAGACATAAAGATTGATATATTGTACGACTATATTCGGACACCGGAAGTGTTCCTGAGAAGTTTCGGATTAAACCGGAGTGCCGGAGGGTTATCGGAACCCCCCAGGGAAGTATTGGGCCTTAGTGGGCCTTGAGGGGAGAGAGAGGGCAGCAGCCAGGAGGTGGTGCGCCCCCTCCCAGGAGGAATCCTAGTTGGACTAGGAGAGGGGGCGCAGCCCCCTTTCCCTCTCCCTCTCCCTCTCTTTCCTTCCCCCCTCTTTTCCTAGTAGGACTAGGAAAGGGGAGTCCTACTCCTACTAGGAGGAGGACTCCCCCCTCTCTCCTTGGCGCGCCTAGGGAAGCCGGCCTCCCCCTTGCTCCTTTATATACGGGGGCGGGGGGGCACCTCTATACACACTTGATATACGATATTTTAGCCGTGCGGTGCCCCCCTCCACCATATTACACCTCGATAATACCATTGTGGAGCTTAGGCGAAGCCCTGCGTCGGTGGAACATCATCATCGTCACCACGCCGTCGTGCTGACGAAACTCTCCCTCAACACTCGGCTGGATCGGAGTTCGAGGGACGTCATCGAGCTGAACGTGTGTAGAACTCGGAGGTGCCGTGCGTTCGGTACTTGATCGGTCGGATCGTGAAGACGTACGACTACATCAACCGCGTTGTGATAACGTTTCCGCTGTCGGTCTACGAGGGTACGTGGACAACACTCTCCCCTCTCGTTGCTATGCATCACCATGATCTTGCGTGTGCGTCGGATTTTTTTTGAAATTACTACGTTCCCCAACAGTGGTATCAGAGCCTGGTTTTATGCGTTGATGCTATGCACGAGTAGAACACAAGTGAGTTGTGGGTGATATAAGTCATACTGCTTACCAGCATGTCATACTTTGGTTCAGCGGTATTGTGAGATGAAGCGGCCCGGACCGACATTACGCGTACGCTTACGCGAGACTGGTTTCGCCGTTGCGAGCACTCATTGCTTAAAGGTGACCGGCGGGTGTCTGTCTCTCTCACTTTAGTTGAGCCGAGTGTGGCTACGCCCGGTCCTTGCGAAGGTTAAAACAGCACCAACTTGACAAACTATCGTTGTGGTTTTGATGCGTAGGTAAGAACGGTTCTTGCTAAGTCCGTAGCAGCCACGTAAAACTTGCAACAACAAAGTAGAGGACGTCTAACTTGTTTTTGCAGGGCATGTTGTGATGTGATATGGTCAAGACATGATGTGATATAATTTGTTGTATGAGATGATCATGTTTTGTAACCGAGTTATCGGCAACTGGCAGGAGCCATATGGTTGTCGCTTTATTGTATGAATTGCAATCGCCATGTAATAGTTTTACTTTATCACTAAGCGGTAGAGATAGTCGTAAAAGCAATTAGTTGGCGAGACGACAACGATACTACGATGGAGATCAAGGTGTCGCGCCGGTGACGATGGTGATCATGACGGTGCTTCGGAGATGGAGATCACAAGCACGGTGCTTCGGAGATGGAGATCACAAGCACAAGATGATGATGGCCATATCATATCACTTATATTGATTGCATGTGATGTTAATCCTTTATGCATCTTATCTTGCTTTGATTGACGGTAGCATTATAAGATGATCTCTCACTAAAATTTCAAGATAAAAGTGTTCTCCCTGAGTATGCACCGTTGCGAAAGTTCTTTGTGCTGAGACACCACGTGATGATCAGGTGTGATAGGCTCTACGTTCAAATACAACGGGTGCAAAACAGTTGCACACGCGGAATACTCAGGTTAAACTTGACGAGCCTAGCATATGCAGATATGGCCTCGGAACACGGAGACCGAAAGGTCGAGCGTGAATCATATAGTAGATATGATCAACATAGTGATGTTCACCATTGAAACTACTCCATCTCACGTGATGATCGGACATGGTTTAGTTGATTTGGATCACGTAATCACTTAGATGATTAGAGGGATGTCTATCTAAGTGGGAGTTCTTAAGTAATATGATTAATTGAACTTAAATTTATCATGAACTTAGTCCTGATAGTATTTTGCAAATTATGTTGTAGATCAATAGCTCGCGTTGTTGCTTCCCTGTGTTTATTTTTGATATGTTCCTAGAGAAAAATTATGTCGAAAGATGTTAGTAGCAAAGATGCGGATTGGATCCGTGATCTTAGGATTATCCTCATTGTTGCGCAGAAAAATTATGTCCTTGATGCACCGCTAGGTGACAGACCTATTGCAGGAGTAGATGCAGATGTTATGAACGTTTGGCTAGCTCAATATATGACTACTTGATAGTTTAGTGCACCATGCTTAACGGCTTAGAATTAGGACTTCAAAGACGTTTTGAACGTCATGGACCATATGAGATGTACCAGGAGTTGAAGTTAATATTTCAAGCAAATACCCGAGTTGAGAGATATGAAGTCTCCAACAAGTTCTATAGCTAAAATATGGAGGAGAATCGCTCAACTAGTGAGCATGTGCTCAGATTGTCTGGGTACTACAATCGCTTGAATCAAGTGGGAGTTAATCTTCCAGATAAAATAGTGATTGATAGAATTCTCTAGTCACCATCACCAAGTTAGTAGAACTTCATGATGAACTATAGTATGCAAGGGATGACGAAAGTAATTCCCGAGCTCTTCGTGATGCTGAAATCGACGAAGGTAGAAATCAAGAAAAACATCAAGTGTTGATGGTTGACGAGACCACTAGTTTCAAGAAAAGGGCAAAGGGAAGAAGGGGAACTTCAAGAAGAACGGCAAGCAAGTTGCTTCTCAAGTGAAGAAGCCTAAGTCTGGTCCTAAGCCTGAGACTAAGTGCTTCTACTGCAAAGGGACTGGTCACTGGAAGCGGAACTACCCCAAGTATTTGGTGGATAAGAAGGATGGCAAAGTGAACAAAGGTATATTGGATATACATGTTATTGATGTGTACTTTACTAGTGTTTATAGCAACCCCTCGGTATTTGATACTGGTTCAGTTGCTAAGAGTAGTAACTTGAAACGGGAGTTGCAGAATAAACAGAGACTAGTAAAAGGCGAGGTGACGATGTGTGTTGGAAGTAGTTCCAAGATTAATATGATCATCATCGCACACTTCCTGTACTTTCGGGATTAGTGTTGATACTAAATAAGTGTTATTTGGTGTTTGCGTTGAGCATGAATATGATTTGATCATGTTTATTGCAAAACGGTTATTCATTTAAGTTAGAGAACAATTGTTGTTCTGTTTACATGAATAAAAACCTTCTATGGTCATACACACCAACGAAAATGGTTTGTTGGATCTAGATCGTAGTGATACACATAATCATAATATTGAAGCCAAAAGATACAAAGTTAATAATGATAGTGCAACTTATTTGTGGCACTGCCGTTTAGGTCATATTGGTGTAAAGCGCATGAAGAAACTCCATACTGATGGGATTTTGGAATCACTTGATTATGAATCACTTGATGCTTGCGATCCGTGCCTCACGGGCAAGATGACTAAAACGCCATTCTCCGGAACTATGGAGAGAGCAACAGATTTGTTGGAAATCATACATACAGATGTATGTGGCCCGATGAATATTAAGGCTCGTAGCAGGTATCATTATTTTCTGACCTTCACAGATGATTTGAGCAGATATGGGTATATCTACTTAATGAAACAGAAGTCTGAAACATTTGAAAAGTTCATATAATTTCAGAGTGAAGTAGAAAATCATCATAACAAGAAAATAAAGTTTCTACGATCTGATCGCGGAGACAAATATTTGAGTTACGAGTTTGGTCTTCAATTAAAACAATGTGGAATAGTTTCACAAATTTGTGCCACCTGGAACACCATAGCATAATGGTGTGTCCGAACGTCATAACTGTACTTTATTGGATATAGTGCAATCTATGATGTCTCTTACCAATTTACCACTATCGTTTTGGGGTTATGCATTAGAGACAGCTGCATTCACGTTAAATAGGGTACGATCTAAATCCGTTGAGACAACATATTATGAACTGTGGTTTGGCAAGAAACCAAAGTTGTCGTTTCTTAAAGTTTTGGGTTGCGATGCTTATGTGAAAAAGTTTCATCCTGATAAGCTCAAACCCAAATCGGAGAAATGTGTCTTCATAGGATACCCAAAGGAGACAGTTGGGTACACCTTCTATCACAGATCCGAAGGCAAGACATTCGTTGCTTAGTATGGATCCTTTGTAGAGAAGGAGTTTCTCTCGAAAGAAGTGAGTGGGAGGAAAGTAGAACTTGATGAGGTAACTGTACCTTCTCCCTTATTGGAAAGTAGTTCATCACAGAAATCTGTTCCTGTGACTCCTACACCAATTAGTGAGGAAGTTAATGATGATGATCATGGAACTTCAGATCAAGTTATTACTGAACCTCGTAGGTCAACCAGAGTAAGATCCGCACCAGAGTGGTACGGTAATCCTGTTCTGGAGGTTATGATACTAGACCATGACGAACCTACGAACTATGAAGAAGCGATGGTGAGCCCAGATTCCGCGAAATGGCTTGAGGCCATGAAATCTGAGATAAGATCCATATATGAGAACAAAGTATGGACTTTGATTGACTTGCCCAATGATCGGCGAGCCATTGAGATTAAATGGATCTTCAAGAGGAAGACGGACGCTGATAGTAGTGTCACTATCTACAAAGCTAGAATTGTCGCAAAAAGGTTTTCGACAAGTTCAAGATGTTGACTACGATGAGAGTTTCTCACTCGTATCTATGCTTAAGTCTATCCGAATCATGTTAGCAATTGCCGCATTTTATGAAATCTGGCAAATGGATAAACAAAACTGCATTCCTTAATGGATTTATTAAAGAAGAGTTGTATATGATGCAACCAAAAGGTTTTGTCAATCCTAAAGGTGCTAACAAAATATGCAAGCTCCAGCGATCCATCTATGGACTGGTGCAAGCATCTCGGAATTGGAATATACACTTTGATAAGTTGATCAAAGGATATAGTGTTATACAGACTTGCGGTGAAGCCTGTATTTACAAGAAAGTGAGTGGGAGCACTACAGCATTTCTGATAAGTATATGTGAATGACATATTGTTGATCGAAAATAATCTAGAATTATTCTGCAAAGCATAAAAGAGTGTTTGAAAGGAGTTTTTCAAAGAAAGACCTCGGTGAAGCTGCTTACATATTGAGCATCAAGATCTATAGAGATAGATCAAGACGCTTGATAAGTTTTTTCAATGAGTACATACCTTAACAAGATTTTGAAGTAGTTCAAAATAGAACAGTCAAAGAAAGAGTTCTTGCCTGTGTTACAAGGTGTGAAATTGAGTAAGACTCAAAAGCCCGACCACAGCAGAAGATAGAAAGAAAATGAAAGTCATTCCCTATGCCTTGGCCATAGGTTCTATAAAGTATGCCATGCTGTGTACCAGATCTATTGTATACCCTACACTGATTTTGGCAAGGGAGTGCAATAGTGATCTAGGAGTAGAGCACTGGACAGCGGTCAAAATTATCCTTAGTGGAATAAGGATATGTTTCTCGATTATGGAAGTGACAAAAGGTTCATCGTAAAGGGTTACGTCGATGCAAGTTTTGACACTAAATCTAGATGACTCTAAGTCTCGGTCTAGATACATATTGAAAGTGGGAGCAATTAGCTAGAGTAGCTCCGAGCAGAGCATTGTAGACATAGAAATTTGCAAAATACTTACGGATCTGAATGTGACAGACCCGTTGACTAAAATTATCTCACAATCAAAACATGATCACACCTTAGTACTCTTTGGGTGTTAATCACATAGCGATGTGAACTAGATTATTGACTCTAGTAAACCCTTTGAGTGTTGGTCACATAGAGATGTGAACTATGGGTGTTAATCACATGGTGATGTGAATTATTGATGTTAAATCACATGGCGATGTGAACTAGATTATTGACTCTAGTGCAAGTGGGAGACTGAAGGAAATATGCCCTAGAGGCAATAATAAAGTATTATATATTTCCTTATATCATGATAAATGTTTATTATTCATGCTAGAATTGTATTAACCGGAAACATAATACATGTGTGAATACATAGACAAACAGAGTGTCACTAGTATGCCTCTACTTGACTAGCTCGTTAATCAAAGATGGTTATGTTTCCTAGCCATAGACATGAGTTGTTATTTGATTAACGGGATCACCTCATTAGGAGAATGACGTGATTGACTTGACCCATTCCGTTAGCTTAGCACTCGATCGTTTAGTATGTTGCTATTGCTTTCTTCATGACTTATACATCTTCCTATGACTATGAGATTATACAACTCCCGTTTACCGGAGGAACACTTTGTGTGCTACCAAACGTCACAACGTAAATGGGTGATTATAAAGGTGCTCAACAGGTGTCTCCAAAGGTACTTGTTGGGTTGGCGTATTTCGAGATTAGGATTTGTCACTCCGATTGTCGGAGAGGTATCCCTGGGCCCACTCGGTAATGCACATCACTATAAGCCTTGCAAGCATTGTGACTAATGAGTTAGTTGCGGGATGATGTATTACGGAACGAGTAAAGAGACTTGCCGGTAACGAGATTGAACTAGGTATCGAGATACCGACGATCGAATCTCGGGCAAGTAACATACCGATGACAAAGGGAACAACGTATGTTGTTATGCAGTCTGGCCGATAAAGATCTTCGTAGAACATGTGGGAGCCAATATGGGCATCCAGGTCCCGCTATTGGTTATTGACCGGAGAGGTGTCTCGATCATGTCTACATATTTCTCGAACCCGAAGGGTCCGCACGCTTAAAGTTACGATGACAGTTATATTATGAGTTTATATGTTTTGATGTACCGAAGGTTGTTCGGAGTCCCGGATGTGATCACGGACATGACGAGGAGTCTCGAAATGGTCGAGACATAAAGATTGATATATTGGACGACTATATTCGGACACCGGAAGTGTTCCGGAGAAGTTTCGGATTAAACCGGAGTGCCGGTGGGTTACCGGAACCCCCCGGGGAAGTATTGGGCCTTAGTGGGCCTTGAGGGGAGAGAGAGGGCAGCAGCCAGGAGGTGGTGCGCCCCCTCCCAGGAGGAATCCTAGTTGGACTAGGAGAGGGGGGCGCAGCCCCCTTTCCCTCTCCCTCTCCCTCTCTTTCCTTCCCCCCCCCCCTCTTTTCCTAGTAGGACTAGGAAAGGGGAGTCCTACTCCTACTAGGAGGAGGACTCCCCCCTCTCTCCTTGGCGCGCCTAGGGCAGCCGGCCTCCCCCTTGCTCCTTTATATACGGGGGCGGGGGGCACCTCTATACACACTTGATATACGATATTTTAGCCGTGTGCGGTGCCCCCCTCCACCATATTACACCTCGATAATACCGTTGCGGAGCTTAGGCGAAGCCCTGCGTCGGTGGGACATCATCATCGTCACCACGCCGTCGTGCTGACAAAACTCTCCCTCAACACTCGGCTGGATCGGAGTTCGAGGGACGTCATCGAGCTGAACGTGTGTAGAACTCGGAGGTGCCGTGCGTTCGGTACTTGATCGGTCGGATCGTGAAGACGTACGACTACATCAACCGCGTTGTGATAACGTTTCCGCTGTCGGTCTACGAGGGTACATGGACAACACTCTCCCCTCTCGTTGCTATGCATCACCATGATCTTGCGTGTGCGTAGGAAATTTTTTGAAATTACTACGTTCCCCAACACCCCGTGCCCACATATATAAAGGAGGGGAGGAGAGAGGCCGGCAGCCAGGAGGGGCGCGCCATGGGAGGAGTCCAACTTGGACTCCTAGTCCAAGTAGGATTCGCCCCCCCTTTACCTTTCTCCACCGGAGGGAAAGGAAGGAGAGGGAGAGGGAAAGGGAAAGGTAAAGGGGGGCGCCGCCCCCTCCCCCTAGTCCAATTCGGACTGCCATGGGGGGGCATGCGGCCACCCCTTGTAGCCCTCCTCTCTCTCCACTAAGGCCAACTAAGGCCCAATATTTCCCCCGGGGGTTCCGGTAACCCCTCAGTACTCCGGTAAAGTACCCGAATCACTCGGAACCATTTCGATGTCCGAATATAACCTTCCAATATATGAATCTTTACCTCTCGACCATTTCGAGACTCCCCGTCATGTCCGTGATCTCATCCGGGACTCCAAACAAACTTCGGTCACCAAAACACATAACTCGTAATACAAATCGTCATCGAACGTTAAGCGTGCGGATCCTACGGGTTCGAGAACTATGTAGACATGACCGAGACACATCTCCGGTCAATAACCAATAGCGGAACCTGGATGCTCATATTGGCTCCTACATATTCTATGAAGATCTTTATCGGTCAAACCGCATAACAACATACGTCATTCTGTTTGTCATCGGTATGTTACTTGCCCGAGATTCGATCGTCGGTATCATCATACCTAGTTCAATCTCATTACCGTCAAGTCTCTTTACTCATTACATAATGCATCATCCCGCAACTAACTCATTAGTCACATTGCTTGCAAGGCTTATAGTGATGTGCATTACCGAGAGAGCCCAGAGATACCTCTCCGATACACGGAGTGACAAATCCTAATCTTGATCTATGCCAACCCAACAAACACCTTCGGAGAGACCTGTAGAGCATCTTTATAATCACCCAGTTACGTTGTGACGTTTGATAGCACACAAGGTGTTCCTCCGGTATTCGGGAGTTGCATAATCTCATAGTCAGAGGAACATGTATAAGTCATGAAGAAAGCAATAGCAATAAAACTAAACGATCATTACGCTAAGCTAACGGATGGGTCTTGTCCATCACAACATCCTCTAATGATGTGACCCCGTTTATCAAATGACAACACGTGTCTATGGTCAGGAAACATAACCATCTTTGATCAACGAGCTAGTCAAGTAGAGGCATACTAGGGACACTCTGTTTTGTCTATGTATTCACACATGTACTAAGTTTCCGGTTAATACCATTCTAGCATGAATAATAAACATTTATCCTGATATAAGGAAATATAAATAACAACTTTATTATTGCCTCTAGGGCATATTTCCTTCAGTCTCCCACTTGCACTAGAGTCAATAATCTAGATTACATAGTAATGATTCTAACACCCATGGAGTCTTGGTGCTGATCATGTTTTGCTCGTGGAAGAGGCTTAGTCAACGGGTCTGCAACATGCAGATCCGTATGTATTTTGCAAATCTCTATGTCTCCCTCCTTGTCTTGATCGCGGATGGAATTGAAGCGTCTCTTGATGTGTTTGGTTCTCTTGTGAACTTTGGATTCCTTCGCCAAGGCAATTGCTCCAGTATTGTCACGAAAGATTTTCATTGGACCCGATGCACTAGGTATTACACCTAGATCGGATATGAACTCCTTCATCCAGACTCCTTAATTTGTTGCTTCCGAAGCAGCTATGTACTCCGCTTCACACGTAGATCCCGCCACGACGCTCTGCTTGGAACTGCACCAACTAATAGCTCCACCATTCAATATAAATACGTATCCGGTTTGTGACTTATAGTCATCCGGATCAGTGTTAAAGCTTGCATCAACGTAACCATTTACTACAAGCTCTTTGTCACCTCGATAAACGAGAAACATATCCTTAGTCCTTTTCAGGTATTTCAGGATGTTCTTGACCGCTGTCAAGTAATCCACTCCTAGATTACTTTGGTACCTCCCTGCTAAACTTATAGCAAGGCACACATCAGATCTGGTACACAACATTGCATACATGATAGAACCTATGGCTGAGGCATAGGGAATGACTTTCATTTTCTCTCTATCTTCTGCAGTGGTCGGGCATTGAGTCTGACTCAACTTCACACCTTGTAACACAGGCAAGAACCCTTTCTTTGACTGATCCATTTTGAACTTCTTCAAAACTTTATCAAGGTATGTGCTTTGTGAAATCCAATTAAGCGTCCTGATCTATCTCTATAGATCTTGATGCCCAATATATAAGCAGCTTCACAGAGGTCTTTCATTGAAAAACTCTTATTCAAGTATCCTTTTATGCTATCCAAAATATTTGTATCATTTCCGGTCAGCAATATGTCATCCACATATAATATTAGAAATGCTACAGAGCTCCCACTCACTTTCTTGCAAATACAGGCTTCTCCAAAAGCCTGTATAAAACCATATGCTTTGATCACACTATCAAAGCATATATTCCAACTCCGAGAGGCTTGCACCAGTCCATAAATGGATCACTGGAGCTTGCACACTTTGTTAGCACCTTTAGGGTCGACAAAACCTTCTGGTTGCATCATATACAACTCTTCTTTAAGAAATCCATTAAGGAATGCAGTTTTGACATCCATTTTCCAAATTTCATAATCATAAAATGCGGCAATTGCTAACATGATTCGGACAGACTTAAGCATCGCTACGGGTGAGAAGGTCTCATCGTAGTCAACTCTTTGAACTTGTCGAAAACCTTTCGCAACAAGTCGAGCTTTGTAGACAGTAACATTACCGTCAGCGTCAGTCTTCTTCTTGAAGATCCATTTATTCTCTATGGCTTGCCGATCATCGGGCAAGTCAACCAAAGTCCACACTTAGTTCTCATACATGGATCCCATCTCATATTTCATGGCCTCAAGCCATTTCGTGGAATCTGGGCTCATCATCGCTTCCTCATAGTTCGTAGGTTCATCATGGTCTAGTAACATGACCTCCAGAACAGGATTACCGTACCACTCTGGTGCGTAACATACTCTGGTTGACCTACGAGGTTCGGTAGTAACTTGATCCGAAGTGTCATGATCATCATCATTAACTTCCTCACTAATTGGTGTAGGCATCACCGGAACTGATTTCTGTGATGAACTACTCTCCAATTTGGGAGAAGGTACAATTACCTCATCAAGTTCTACTTTCCTCCCACTCACTTCTTTCGACAGAAACTCCTTCTCTAGAAAGGATCCATTCTTCGCAACGAATATCTTGCCTTCCGATCTGTGATAGAAGGTGTACCCAACTGTCTCCTTTGGGTATCCTATGAAGACGCATTTCTGCAATTTGGGTTCGAGCTTATCAGGTTGAAGCCTTTTCACATAAGCATCGCAGCCCCAAACTTTAAGAAACGACAGCTTAGGTTTCTTGCCAAACCACAGTTCATAAGGTGTCGTCTCAACGGATTTAGATGTGCCCTATTTAACGTGAATGCAGCCGTCTCTAAAGCATAACCCCAAAACGATAGTGGTAAATCGGTAAGAGACATCATAGATCGCACCATATCTAATAAAGTACAGTTACGATGTTCGGACACACCATTACGCTGTGGTGTTCCAGGTGGCTTGAGTTGTGAAACTATTCCACATTGTTTCAAATCAAGACCAAACTCATAACTCAAATATTCACCTCCATGATGAGATCGTAGAAACTTTATTTTCTTGTTACGATGATTTTCTACTTCACTCTGAAATTCTTTGAACTTTTCAAATGCTCCAGACTTATGTTTCATCAAGTAGATATACCCATATCTGCTCAAATCATCTGTGAAGGTAAGAAAATAACGATACCCACCGCGAACCTCAACACTCATCGGGCCGCATACATCAGTATGTATTATTTCCAATAAGTCAGTTGCTCGCTCCATTGTTCCGGAGAACGGAGTCTTAGTCATCTTGCCCATGAGGCATGGTTCGCAAGCATCAAGTGGTTCATAATCAAGTGATTCCAAAAGCCCATCAGCATGGAGTTTCTTCATGCGCTTTACACCAATATGACCTAAACGGCAGTGCCACAAATAAGTTGCCCTATCATTGTTAACTTTGCATCTTTTGGCTTCAATATTATGAATATGTGTGTCACTACAATCGAGATTCAACAAAAATAGACCACTCATCAAGGGTGCATGACCATAAAATATATTACTCATATAAATAGAACAACCATTATTCTCCGATTTAAATGAATAACCGTCTCGCATCAAACAAGATCCAAATATAATGTTCATGCTCAACGTTGGCACCAAATAACAATTATTCAGGTCTAAAACTAATTCCGGAGGTAGATGTAGAGGTAGCTTGCCGACGGCGATCACATCGACTTTGGAACCATTTCCCACGCGCATTGTCACCTCGTCCTTAGCCAATCTTCGTTTAATCCGCAGCCCATGTTTCGAGTTGCAAATATGAGCAACAGAACCAGTATCAAATACCCAGGCGCTACTACGAGCATTAGTAAGGTACACATCAATAACATGTATATCAAATATACCTTTCACTTTGCCATCCTTCTTATCCGCCAAATACTTGGGGCAGTTCTGCTTCCAGTGACCAGTCCCTTTGCAGTAGAAGCACTCAGTTTCAGGCTTAGGTCCAGACTTGGGCTTCTTCCCTTGAGCAGCAACTTGCTTGCTATTCTTCTTGAAGTTCCCCTTCTTCCCTTTGCCTTTTTTCTTGAAACTAGTGGTCTTGTTAACCATCAACACTTGATGCTCCTTCTTGATTTCTACCTCCGCAGCCTTTAGCATTGCGAGGAGCTCGGGAATTGTCTTTTGCATCCCTTGCATATTATAGTTCATCACGAAGCCTTTATAGCTTGGTGGCAGTGATTGAAGAACTCTGTCAATGACACTATCATCAGGAAGATTAACTCCCAGCTGAGTCAAGTGGTTATGGTACCCAGACATTCTGAGTATGTGTTCACTGACAAAACTATTCTCCTCCATCTTGCAGCTATAGAACTTGTTGGAGACTTCATATCTCTCAACTCGGGCATTTGCTTGAAATACTAACTTCAACTCCCGGAACATCTCATGTGCTCCATGATGTTCAAAACGTCTTTGAAGTCCCGATTCTAAGCCGTAAAGCATGGCACACTGAACTATCAAGTAGTCATCAACTTTGTTCTGCCAGACGTTCATAACGTCCGGAGTTGCTCCTGCAGCGGGCCTTGCACCTAGCGGTGCTTCTAGGACGTAATTCTTCTATGCAGCAATGAGGATAATCCTGAAGTTACGGACCCAGTCCGTGTAGTTTCTACCATCATCTTTCAACTTAGCTTTCTCTAGGAACGCATTAAAATTCAAGGGAACGGTAGCACGGGCCATTGATCTACAACAACATAGATATGCAAAAACTATCAGATACTAAGTTCATGATAAATTAAAGTTCAATTAATCATATTACTTAAGAACTCCCACTTAGATAGACATCCCTCTAGTCATCTAAATGATCACGTGATCCATATCAACTAAACCATGTCCGATTATCACGTGAGATGGAGTAGTTTTCAATGGTGAACATCTCTATGTTGATCATATCTACTATATGATTCATGTTCGACCTTTCGGTCTCAGTGTTCCGAGGCCATATCTGCATATGCTAGGCTCGTCAAGTTTAACCCGAGTATTCTGCACGTGCAAAACTGGCTTGCACCCGTTGTATGTGAACGTAGAGCTTATCACACCCGATCATCACGTGGTGTCTCGGCACGACGAACTGTAGCAACGGTGCATACTCAGAGAGAACACTTATACCTTGAAATTTAGTGAGGGGTCATCTTATAATGCTACCGCCGTACTAAGCAAAATAAGATGCATAAAAGATAAACATCACATGCAATCAAAATATGTGCCATCATCATCTTGTGCCTTTGATCTCCATCTCCAAAGCATCGTCATGATCTCCATCTTCACCGGCTTGACACCTTGATCTCCATCGTAGCGTCGTTGTCGTCTCGCCAACTATTGCTTCTACAACTATCGCTACCGCATAGTGATAAATTAAAGCAATTACATGGCCATTGCATTTCATACAATAAAGCGACAACCATAAGGCTCCTGCCAGTTGCCAATAACTTTTACAAAACATGATCATCTCATACAATAACGTATATCACATCATGTCTTGACCATATCACATCACAACATGCCCTGCAAAAACAAGTTAGACGTCCTCTACTTTGTTGTTGCAAGTTTTATGTGGCTACTACGGGCTTCTAGCAAGAACCGTTCTTACCTAAGCATCAAAACCACAACGATTTTTCGTCAAGTGTGCTGTTTTAACCTTCAACAAGGACCAGCCGTAGTCAAACTCGATTCAACTAAAGTTGGAGAAACAGACACCCGCCAGCCACCTATGTGTGAAGCACGTCGGTAGAACCAGTCTCATGAACGCGGTCATGTAATGTCGGTCTAGGCCGCTTCATCCAACAATACCGTCGAATCAAAGTAAGACGTTGGTGGTAAGCAGTATGACTATTATCGCCCACAACACTTTGTGTTCTACTCGTGCATATCATCTACGCATAGACCTGGCTCGGATGCCACTGTGGGTGAACGTAGCATGCAATTTCAAAAAAATTCCTACGCTCACGCAAGATCTATCTAGGAAATGCATAGCAACGAGAGGGGGAGAGTGTGTCCATGTACCCTCGTAGAACGAAAGCAGAAGCGTTAGGTTAACGCGGTTGATGTAGTCGAACGTCTTCACGATCCAACCAATCCAAGTACCGAACGTTCGACACCTCCGTGTTCAGCACACGTTCAGCTCGATGACGTCCCTCGAACTCTTGATCCAGTAGAGGGTTGAGGGAGAGTTCCGTCAGCACAACGGCGTGGTGACGGTGTTGGTGATGTGATCCGCGCAGGACTTCGCCTAAGCACTACGACGCTATGACTGGAGGAGTAAACTGTGGAGGGGGCACCGCACACGGCTAAGAGAACAGTTGATGTGCCTTTGGGGTGCCCCTGCCCACGTATATAAAGGAGGGGAGGAGAGAGGCTGGCGGCCAGGAGGGGCGCGCCATGGGGGGAGTCCTACTTGGACTCCTAGTCCAAGTAGGATTCGCCCCCCCTTTTCCTTTCTCCACCGGAGGGAAAGGAAGGAGAGGGAGAGGGAAAGGGAAAGGTGTTGAAATATGCCCTAGAGGCAATAATAAATGGTTATTATTATATTTCTTTGTTCATGATAATTGTCTATTGTTCATGCTATAATTGTGTTACCCGGAAATCGTAATACATGTGTAAATACATAGACCTCAACGTGTCCCTAGTGAGCCTCTAGTTGACTAGCTCGTTGATCAACAGATAGTCATGGTTTCCTGACTATGGACATTGGATGTCATTGATAACGGGATCACAGCATTAGGAGAATGATGTGATGGACAAGACCCAATCCTAAGCATAGCTCAAAGATCGTGTAGTTCGTTTGCTAGAGCTTTTCCAATGTCAAGTATCTTCTCCTTAGACCATGAGATCGTGCAACTCCCGGATACCGTAGGAGTACTTTGGGTGTGCCAAACGTCACAACATAACTGGGTGACTATAAAGGTACACTACGGGTATCTCCGAAAGTGTCTGTTGGGTTGGCACGGATCGAGACTGGGATTTGTCACTCCGTATGACGGAGAGGTATCTCTGGGCCCACTCGGTAATGCATCATCATAATGAGCTCAATGTGACTAGGAGTTAGCCATGGGATCATGCATTACGGTACGAGTAAAGAGACTTGCCGGTAACGAGATTGAACAAGGTATTGGGATACCGACGATCAAATCTCGGGCAAGTAACATACCGATTGACAAAGGGAATTGTATACGGGATTGATTGAATCCTCGACATCGTGGTTCATCCGATGAGATCATCGTGGAACATGTGGGAGCCAACATGGGTATCCAGATCCCGCTGTTGGTTATTGACCGGAGAGGCGTCTCGGTCATGTCTGCATGTCTCCCGAACCCGTAGGGTCTACACACTTAAGGTTCGGTCTGTAGAGATATGAGTATGCGGAAACCCGAAAGTTGTTCGGAGTCCCGGATGAGATCCCGGACGTCACGAGGAGTTCTAGAATGGTCCGGAGGTGAAGAATTATATATAGGAAGTCCAGTTTCGACCACCGGGAAAGTTTCGGGGGTTATCAGTATTATACCGGGACCACCGGAAGGGTCCCGGGGGTCCACCGGGTGGGGCCACCTATCTCGAAGGGCCCCATGGGCTGAAGTGGGAAGGGAACCAGCCCTTAGTGGGCTGGGGCGCCCCCCATGGGCCTCCCCCTGCGCCTAGGGTTGGAAACCCTAGGGTGGGGGGGCGCCCCACTTGACTTGGGGGGGGAAGTTTCCCCCCTTGGCCGCCGCCCCCGCCCCATAGATGGGTTCTTGGCCGGCGCCCCCCCTCCCAGGGGGCCTATATAAAGGGGGGAGGGAGGGCAGCAATACCACAGCCTTTGGCGCCTCCCTCCTCCCCTGCAACACCTCTCCCTCTCGCAGAAGCTTGGCGAAGCCCTGCCGAGATCCCGCTACTTCCACCACCACGCCGTCGTGCTGCTGGATCTCCATCAACCTCTCCTTCCCCCTTGCTGGATCAAGAAGGAGGAGACGTCGCTGCTCCGTACGTGTGTTGAACGCGGAGGTGCCGTCCGTTCGGCACTCGGTCATCGGTGATTTGGATCACGGCGAGTACGACTCCATCAACCCCGTTCATTAGAACGCTTCCGCTCGCGATCTACAAGGGTATGTAGATGCACTCCTTTCGCCTCGTTGCTAGTATACTCCATAGATGGATCTTGGTGATGCGTAGGAAATTTTAAAATTCTGCTATGATCCCCAACAGTGGCATCATGAGCCAGGCCTATGCGTAGTTACTATGCACGAGTAGAACACAAAGCAGTTGTGGGCGTAGATGTTGCCAATTCTTCTTGCCGCTACTAGTCTTATCTTGTTTCGGCGGTATTGTGGGATGAAGCGGCCCAGACCGACCTTACACGTACGCTTACGTGAGACAGGTTCCACCGACTGACATGCACTAGTTGCACAAGGTGGCTAGCGGGTGTCTGTCTCTCCCACTTTAGTCGGAACGGATTCGATGAAAAGGGTCCTTATGAAGGGTAAATAGAAATTGGCATATCACGTTGTGGTTTTACGTAGGTAAGAAACGTTCTTGCTAGAAACCTATACAAGCCACGTAAAAACTTGCAACAACAATTAGAGGACGTCTAACTTGTTTTTGCAGCATGTGCTATGTGATGTGATATGGCCAGAAGATGTGATGAATGATATATGTGATGTATGAGATTGATCATATTCTTGTAATAGGAATCACGACTTGCATGTCGATGAGTATGACAACCGGAAGGAGCCATACGAGTTGTCTTTATTTTTTGTATGACCTGCGTGTCATTGAATAACGCCATGTAAATTACTTTACTTTATTGCTAAACGCGTTAGCCATAGAAGTAGAAGTAATCGTTGGCGTGACAACTTCATGAAGACACAATGATGGAGATCATGGTGTCATGCTGGTGACGAAGATGATCATGGTGCCCCGAAGATGGAGATCAAAGGAGCAAAATGATATTGGCCATATCATGTCACTATTTGATTGCATGTGATGTTTATCATGTTTTGCATCTTATTTGCTTAGAACGACGGTAGTAAGTAAGATGATCCCTTATAATAATTTCAAGAAAGTGTTCCCCCTAACTGTGCACCGTTGCGAAGGTTCGTTGTTTCGAAGCACCACGTGATGATCGGGTGTGATAGATTCTAACGTTCGCATACAACGGGTGTTGACGGGCCTAGCATGTACAGACATGGCCTCGGAACACACGCAATACACTTAGGTTGACTTGACGAGCCTAGCATGTACAGACATGGCCTCGGAACACGGAGGACCAAAAGGTCGAGCATGAGTCGTATAGAAGATACGATCAACATGGAGATGTTCACCGATCTTGACTAGTCCGTCTCACGTGATGATCGGACACGGCCTAGTTAACTAGGATCATGTTTCACTTAGATGACTAGAGGGATGTCTATCTGAGTGGGAGTTCATTGAGTAATTTGATTAGATGAACTTAATTATCATGAACTTAGTCTAAAATCTTTACAATATGTCTTGTAGATCAAATGGCCCACGTTGTCCTCAACTTCAACGCGTTCCTAGAGAAAACCAAGCTGAAACATGATGGCAGCAACTATACGGACTGGGTCCGGAACCTGAGGATCATCCTCATAGCTGCCAAGAAATATTATGTCCTAGAAGCACCGCTTGGTGAAGCACCAATCCCAGAGAACCAAGACGTTATGAACGCTTGGCAATCACATGCTGATGATTACTCCCTCGTTCAGTGCGGCATGCTTTACAGCTTAGAACCGGGTCTCCAAAAGCGTTTTGAGAAACATGGAGCATATGAGATGTTCGAAGAGCTGAAAATGGTTTTCCAAGCTCATGCCCGGGTCGAGAGATATGAAGTCTCCGACAAGTTCTTCAGCTGTAAAATGGAGGAAAATAGTTCTATTAGTGAGCACATACTCAGAATGTCCGGGTTACACAACCGCTTGTCTCGGCTGGGAGTTAATCTCCCGGATGACGCGGTCATTGACAGAATCCTTCAGTCGCTTCCACCAAGCTACAAGAGCTTTGTGATGAACTTCAATATGCAGGGGATGGAAAAGACCATTCCTGAGGTATATTCGATGCTGAAATCAGCGGAGGTGGAGATCAGAAAAGAACATCAAGTGTTGATGGTGAATAAAACCACTAAGTTCAAGAAGGGCAAGGGTAAGAAGAACTTCAAGAAGGACGGCAAGGGAGTTGCCGCGCCCGGTAAGCCAGTTACTGGGAAGAAGCCAAGGAATGGACCCAAGCTTGAGACTGAGTGCTTTTATTGCAAGGGAAGTGGTCACTAGAAGCGGAACTGCCCCAAATACTTAGCGGACAAGAAGGCCGGCAACACCAAAGGTATATGTGATATACATGTAATTGATGTGTACCTAACCAGTACTCGTAGTAGCTCCTGGGTATTTGATACCGGTGCGGTTGCTCATATTTGTAACTCAAAACAGGAACTGTGGAATAAACGGAGACTGGCAAAGGACGAGGTGACGATGCGCGTCGGGAATGGTTCCAAGGTCGATGTGATCGCCGTCGGCACGCTACCTCTGCATCTACCTACGGGATTAGTTTTAAACCTCAATAATTGTTATTTAGTGCCAGCTTTAAGCATGAACATTGTATCTGGATCTCGTTTATTTCGAGATGGCTCCTCATTTAAATCCGAGAATAATGGTTGTTCTATTTATATGAGAGATATGTTTTATGGTCATGCCCTGTTGGTCAATGGTTTATTCTTGATGAATCTCGAACGTGATGTTACACATATTCATAGTGTGAATACCAAAAGATGTAAAGTTGATAACGATAGTCCCACATACTTGTGGCACTGCCGCCTTGGTCACATTGGTGTCAAGCGCATGAAGAAGCTCCATGCAGATGGACTTTTGGAGTCTCTTGATTACGAATCATTTGACACGTGCGAACCATGCCTCATGGGTAAGATGACCAAGACTCCGTTCTCCGGAACAATGGAGCGAGCAACCAACTTACTGGAAATCATATATACCGATGTGTGCGGTCCAATGAGTGTTGAGGCTCGCGGAGGATATCGTTATGTTCTCACTCTCACTGATGACTTAAGTAGATATGGGTATGTCTACCTAATGAAACACAAGTCTGAAACCTTTGAAAAGTTCAAGGAATTTCAGAGTGAGGTTGAGAATCAACGTGACAGAAAAATAAAATTCTTATGATCAGATCGTGGTGGAGAATATTTAAGTCACGAATTTGGTGCGCACTTAAGGAAATGTGGAATCGTTTCACAACTCACGCCGCCTAGAACACCTCAGCGAAACGGTGTGTCCGAACGTCGTAATCGCACTCTATTGGATATGGTGCGATCTATGATGTCTCTTACCGATTTACCGCTCTCATTTTGGGGCTATGCTTTAGAGACTGCCGCATTCACTTTAAATAGGGCTCCGTCGAAATCCGTTGAGACGACACCGTATGAATTATGGTTTGGGAAGAAACCTAAGCTGTCATTTCTAAAAGTTTGGGGATGCGATGCTTATGTCAAGAAACTTCAACCTGAAAAGCTCGAACCCAAGTCGGAAAAATGCGTCTTCATAGGATACCCCAAGGAAACTATTGGGTATACCTTCTACCTCAGATCCGAAGGCAAGATCTTCGTTGCCAAGAACGGGTCCTTTCTGGAGAAAGAGTTTCTCTCGAAGGAAGTAAGTGGGAGGAAAGTGGAACTTGATGAGGTGATAGTCACCCCTTCCGTACCGGAAAGTAGCGCAGCGCGGGAAGATGTTCCTGTGGTGCCTACACCGACTGGGGAGGAAGTTAATGATGATGATCATGAAGCTTCGGATCAAGTTACTGCTGAACTTCGTAGGTCCACAAGGACACGTTCCGCACCAGAGTGGTACGGCAACCCTGTCCTGGAAATCATGTTGTTAGACAACGGTGAACCTTCGAACTATGAAGAAGCGATGGTGGGCCCGGATTCCTACAAATGGCTAGAAGCCATGAAATCCGAGATAGGATCCATGTATGAAAACGAAGTATGGACTTTGACTGACTTGCCCGATGATCGGCGAGCCATAGAAAATAAATGGATCTTTAAGAAGAAGACAGACGCGGATGGTAATGTGACCATCTATAAGGCTCGACTTGTCGCTAAGGGTTATCGACAAGTTCAAGGGGTTGACTACGATGAGACTTTCTCACCCGTAGCGAAGCTGAAGTCCGTCCGAATCATGTTAGCAATTGCCGCATACTATGATTATGAGATATGGCAGATGGACATCAAAACGGCATTCCTTAACGGATTTCTTAAGGAAGAATTGTATATGATGCAGCCGGAAGGTTTTGTCGATCCTAAGAATGCTAACAAAGTATGCAAGCTCCAGCGCTCAATCTATGGGCTGGTGCAAGCATCTCGGAGTTGGAACATTCGCTTTGATGAGATGATCAAAGCGTTTGGGTTTACACAGACTTATGGAGAAGCCTGTGTTTACAAGAAAGTGAGTGGGAGCTCTGTAGCATTTCTCTTATTATATGTGGATGACATACTATTGATGGGAAATGATATAGAATTCTTGGAAAGTATAAAGGCCTATTTGAATAAGTGTTTTTCAATGAAGGACCTTGGAGAAGCTGCTTATATATTAGGCATCAAGATTTATAGAGATAGATCAAGACGCCTCATTGGTCTTTCACAGAGTACGTACCTTGACAAGATATTGAAGAAGTTCAATATGGATCAGTCCAAGAAGGGGTTCTTGCCTGTATTGCAAGGTGTGCAATTGAGCACGGCTCAATGCCTGACCACGGCAGAAGATAGAGAAAATATGAGTGTCATCCCCTATGCCTCGGCCATAGGGTCTATTATGTATGCCATGCTGCGTACCAGACCTGATGTAAACCTTGCCGTAAGTTTGGTAGGAAGGTACCAAAGTAATCCCGGCATGGAACACTGGACAGCGGTCAAGAATATCCTAAAGTACCTGAAGAGGACTAAGGATATGTTTCTCGTTTATGGAGGTGACGAAGAGCTCGTCGTAAAGGGTTACGTCGACGCTAGCTTCGACACAGATCTGGATGACTCGAAGTCACAAACCGGATACGTGTATATTTTGAATGGAGGAGCAGTAAGCTGGTGCAGTTGCAAGCAAAGCGTCGTGGCGGGATCTACATGTGAAGCGGAGTACATGGCAGCCTCGGAGGCAGCACAGGAAGCAGTCTGGATGAAGGAGTTCATTACCGACCTAGGGGTGATTCCCAATGTGTCGGGCCCGATGACTCTCTTCTGTGACAACACTGGAGCTATTGCCCTTGCGAAGGAGCCCAGGTTTCACAGGAAGACCAGGCATATCAAGCGTCGCTTCAACTCCATTCGTGAAAGTGTTCAAAATGGAGACATAGATATTTGTAAAGTACATACGGACCTGAATGTAGCAGATCCGTTGACTAAACCTCTCCCTAGAGCAAAACATGATCAACACCAGAACGCTATGGGTGTTCGATTCATCACAATGTAACTAGATTATTGACTCTAGTAAGTGGGAGACTGTTGGAAATATGCCCTAGAGGCAATAATAAATGGTTATTATTATATTTCTTTGTTCATGATAATTGTCTATTGTTCATGCTATAATTGTGTTATTCGGAAATCGTAATACATGTGTGAATACATAGACCTCAACGTGTCCCTAGTGAGCCTCTAGTTGACTAGCTCGTTGATCAACAGATAGTCATGGTTTCCCGACTATGGACATTGGATGTCATTGATAACGGGATCACAGCATTAGGAGAATGATGTGATGGACAAGACCCAATCCTAAGCATAGCTCAAAGATCGTGTAGTTCGTTTGCTAGAGCTTTTCCAATGTCAAGTATCTTCTCCTTAGACCATGAGATCGTGCAACTCCCGGATACCGTAGGAGTACTTTGGGTGTGCCAAACGTCACAACGTAACTGGGTGACTATAAAGGTACACTACGGGTATCTCCGAAAGTGTCTGTTGGGTTGGCACGGATCGAGACTGGGATTTGTCACTCCGTATGACGGAGAGGTATCTCTGGGCCCACTCGGTAATGCATCATCATAATGAGCTCAATGTGACTAAGGAGTTAGCCACGGGATCATGCATTACGGTACGAGTAAAGAGACTTGCCGGTAACGAGATTGAACAAGGTATTGGGATACCGACGATCGAATCTCGGGCAAGTAACATACCGATTGACAAAGGGAATTGTATACGGGATTGATTGAATCCTCGACATCGTGGTTCATCCGATGAGATCATCATGGAACATGTGGGAGCCAACATGGGTATCCAGATCCCGCTGTTGGTTATTGACCGGAGAGGCGTCTCGGTCATGTCTGCATGTCTCCCAAACCCGTAGGGTCTACACACTTAAGGTTCGGTGACGCTAGGGTTGTAGAGATATGAGTATGCGGAAACCCGAAAGTTGTTCGGAGTCCCGGATGAGATCCCGGACGTCACGAGGAGTTTCGGAATGGTCTGGAGGTGAAGAATTATATATAGGAAGTCCAGTTTCGGCCACCGGGAAAGTTTCGGGGGTTATCTGTATTGTACCGGGACCACCGGAAGGGTCCCGGGGGTCCACCGGGTGGGGCCACCTATCCCGGAGGGCCCCATGGGCTGAAGTGGGAAGGGAACCAGCCCTTAGTGGGCTGGGGCGCCCCCCATGGGCCTCCCCCCTGCGCCTAGGGTTGGAAACCCTAGGGTGGGGGGGCGCCCCACTTGACTTGGGGGGAAGTTTCCCACTTGGCCGCCCCCCCCCCCCCATAGATGGGTTCTTGGCCGGCGCCCCCCTCCCAGGGGGCCTATATAAAGGGGGGAGGGAGGGCAGCAATACCACAGCCTTTGGCGCCTCCCTCCTCCCCTACAACACCTCTCCCTCTCGCGGAAGCTTGGCGAAGCCCTGCCGAGATCCCGCTACTTCCACCACCACGCCGTCGTGCTGCTGGATCTCCATCAACCTCTCCTTCCCCATTGCTGGATCAAGAAGGAGGAGATGCCGCTGCTCCGTACGTGTGTTGAACGCGGAGGTGCCGTCCGTTCGGCACTCGGTCATCGGTGATTTGGATCACGGCGAGTACGACTCCATCAACCCCGTTCATTAGAACGCTTCCGCTCGCGATCTACAAGGGTATGTAGATGCACTCCTTTCCCCTCGTTGCTAGTATACTCCATAGATGGATCTTGGTGATGCGTAGGAAATTTTAAAATTCTGCTACGATCCCCAACAAAAGGGGGGCGCCGCCCCCTCCCCCTAGTCCAATTCGGACTGCCATGGGGGGCAGCCACCCCTTGCGGCCCTCCTCTCTCTCCACTAAGGCCCAATATTTCCCCCGGGGGTTCCGGTAACCCCTCGGTACTCCGGTAAAGTACCCGAATCACTCGGAACCATTCCAATGTCCGAATGTAACCTTCCAATATATGAATCTTTACCTCTCGACCATTTCGAGACTCCTCGTCATGTCCGTGATCACATCCGGGACTCCGAACAAACTTCTATCACCAAAACACATAACTCATAAAACAAATCGTCATCGAACGTTAAGCATGCGGACCCTACGGGTTCGAGAACTATGCAGACATGACCGAGACACATCTCCTATCAATAACCAATAGCAGAACCTGGATGCTCATATTGGCTCCTACATATTCTACGAAGATCTTTATCGGTCAAACCGCATAACAACATACGTCATTCCCTTTGTCATCGATATGTTACTTGCCCGAGATTCGATCGTCGGTATCATCATACCTAGTTCAATCTCGTTACCGGCAAGTCTCTTTACTCGTTTCGTAATGCATCATCCCACAACTAACTCATTAGTCACATTGCTTGCAAGGCTTATAGTGATGTGCATTACCGAGAGGGCCCAGAGATACCTCTCCGATACACGGAGTGACAAATCCTAATCTTGATCTATGCCAACCCAACAAACACCTTCGGAGACATCTGTAGAGCATCTTTATAATCACCCAGTTACGTTGTGACGTTTGATAGCACACAAGGTGTTCCTCCGGTATTCGGGAGTCATGAAGAAAGCAATATCAATAAAACTAAACGATCATTATGCTAAGCTAACGGATGGGTCTTTTCCATCACATCATTCTCTAATGATGTGATCCCGTTTATCAAATGACAACACATGTCCATGGTCAGGAAACATAACCATCTTTGATCAACGAGCTAGTCAAGTAGAGGCATACTAGAGACACTCTGTTTTGTCTATGTATTCACACATGTACTAAGTTTCCGGTTAATACAATTCTAGCATGAATAATAAACATTTATCATGATATAAGGAAATATAAATAACAACTTTATTATTGCCTCTAGGGCATATTTCCTTCAGATTTTACCTCCACGAGAGAGTCTCGCCGGCAACCGCCACCCAGCTACTAGCATGTGCCCGAATTTGTCTACCGCCACCTTCACGCTGTCGTTTTCAACACCGTCGCTGCTCCGCCGAGGATCAATGACATCTGATACCAATGTGTCAGATCCTGTCGAAGATCAAACACATGAACACAAACTAGGATTCAAATCTACTCCTGATGCGGAGACCCTTCGATTAATGGGGAATTTCTACTGGAGCTATGAAAGGGGAAAGCAAGGGTTTGATAAGCAGATACATTGGATGCCCTCTCTCGCACGCAGCCGGGGCTCATATAGACGTTTGTCAGTTAAACGCCTTGTGGTCTCGATTCAGCCGTTGATCTCCTCTTCCTTCATCCGAGCCGTCCGATGACAGTTAACTATAGGCCAACCGATACGCTACAGATAACTGAATTTAGGTGACACTTGGGTTCAGTCTTCAGGTGGCTGACACCCTCCCGGCGCAAAACTCCAGCGGCCAGCGAACACCGTTCCTCCCAGCTCCGCGGCTCGCACCACGAAATTACATACCGTAAATCCTTGTCCAGCTGGGTGCGCCCTCGGGGAGGACGGGTTCGAGTCCGCCTAGTCCTCTGAATCACACTCCACGCCGGCAAGGGCCGAGAACCGGTTCCGGCTGCCGCCACCTCCGTCCCGGGGAGCGAGCACAGGGCAGGGCAAGCAAGCGCCGCCCACGGGCCTTTCCGCACCAGCTCCCAGCCGGCGCCGACTCCCGTCGCCCGCTCGACGCCATCCGAGTCGCCATTCCAATCGCCAGGACGTACACGTAACGTTAGCTGGGAGGCATCAGTTCCTAATCACGTGCAGATGTCGACGGAAGATGTATTGCAGATATAGCAGATCAAAGTCACTGGATACAGTTCATGGCGATGGATACGTATAGGAGGAACTGAAATTACACGCAGTGAAACAGAGTTAACTGAAGTTTACAACAGTTAAACTTCAGTTAACTGTAGCCGTTGTTACCCCGAAAAAGAAGAAAATTTCAGTTAACTGAACCGGTTCGCGCCTTGATACTTGTATAAGAATTTCTTCAGGTATGTTCAGAGACGGGAAGTTCAGAGAACTAGTATAAGAATTTGCAATGATGATCACTTGTAAAATGTAAGCTTAAGCTGAATAATCAGTAGCAAGGAAGCTCACTCATTTGGTTGAACTGAAACTGAACCAGTCCAACACCAAAATTGAACAAGGAAACAAGCATAAGTCTGTATCTAAACAAGCACAAGCATAGAGGTGTTGATGTTTCATAGCTGGAGCGCCTCCTAGCCGCCCGTCTCCCAGGTTGCTGTCGAATTCTTCAGAGAAGGCGTTGATTTCTTCAGGTGTGTTCAGAGACATGTAGTAAAGAGAACTAGTTCCTGACAACTGAAACTAAATTCTTCGAGCACTCATTCGGTTTAACTGAAATTAAACCAGCCGAGGCAAAACCAAAGCATTCACAGCCTTAATTATTCTCCATGCTGAATCACTTATGAACGACAAGCATATGCAGCACTGAATCTGTTATATATATTGGCCATATCATATTACTAGAATTTACAATAATCATCACTCATAAGCTTACACCAGAACAGTAGCAACTAAACTCTGATTACTCATTTGGTTGAACCAAAAGTCAAACACTTGAGGCAAAACTAAAGCGTCAGGAAACCAAAGCATCCACAGCCTATTCTACACGCCAAATCATTTACCGACGATAAAAGCGTCAGGAAGATATAAAAGGACTGATAAAATCTGTTATATGTAGTATTGGCCAGAAAGATAAAAGCGTAAACTGGACACTTCAACAGTAGGAACTAAACTCTAAGTACTCATTTGGTTGAACTGAAAGTAAATGAATCAAACACAAAGAGCCAAAAATCCGTTAAAATAAGGTAGGCAAAACAAAAGCGTCAGAAAAGAGCCAAAGATTAAGGAATCAGACTGAACACTGAACTGAATGCCATCGATCCACGGCAAGTATATATTAAGTTTCATCTACTAAGTGGCAAGGAATCAAGTCCTACAAGTATATATATAGTTTCGTCGATCTACAGCAAGTTTATAGTTTCGTCGATGGATCTACTCAAGTTTATAGTTTCATCAATCTACAGCAAGTCTCGCACATGGGCTGCCTGCAATAACGATATCCGCAATAACGGCATCCACTTGGTCGCGGGGCGTGGCGGGGGTAGAGCGTGATCAATGGCCGCTGCTGATCAATGGCAATACCGTGAGCCTGAGCCTGAGCCTGAGCCTTCTGAACCAGAGCCTGCTCCTGAGCCTGAGCCTGAGCCTGCTGAGCCAGAGCCAGAGCCTGAGGCTCAGCCTGAGCCATAGCCTGATAAGCCCGATCCTTCAGAGCCTGAGCCTCAGCCCGAGCCTGAGCCTGAGCCGCACTGGCATTGGCGATCTGCATGCGAGCCCTGTAGACCTCCCTGTTGTAGCGAGCCCTGTGGTAGCAAGCCTCGCAGATGGGCAGCCAGTCCCAAAGCGTCCCCGCGGCATTGTTGCAAACAACGCACCATGGGCTCATTGCAGACTGTGCCGGTGCCGGCGCCAGCTGCAAAGATAGAGCCGAGAAGAAATCTCAATGAGTTCACTTCACGGCACGTCGATGAATCGTGAGTTCGTGACTAATATAGTGCATCGTAAACTGAATCGAAATTACCCCGTCGGAACTGGCGATCTGGTTCTGGCCGCCGGAGAAGAAAACGTAGCCGCTCGGCACGTCGATGCCGAAGAAGGGCGCACTCCCGCCGGCTGCAACGCAAGAATCACACAGCAGAAATCCAACTCCGGCGTCAGTGAAGACGAACCAAGGAACGCACGGGCCACTGGGCCAGAGCCCAGAGAGAGAGAGAGAATTTCTTGGGAGGGAACGCACCTTGATCGCCCGGCGGCTGCGGGAGCAACCTCATCGCCAGAGCGAAGTCCCCGTGATCCCACCCGCCGGCGCGACCGATAGCTGTAAGAAACGAATGTATCGACCCGGCGCCGCGACCCACAACTGCAAGAAACCGCTAGCTGTTAGTATAGTACAATCCGGCCGGCACCAACGCAAGAACCGAGCACGATGCTTTGCTTGGGCACCCAACCCACCTGTGGTGGCAAGATATTGGTGCAGATGCTGCAGAGGCCTGTCCCAGCTGAAGATTTTGCTGTGGCAAGCATCGCACAGGGGCAGCGGGGTTCCCACCCGTGTACCTTGCAGAGTCGTCGCGGTCCAGAGCCCTGCTGTGGGCGTTTTGCAAATAGTGCACTCCCGTACCGGTCCAGTCGGATGGGCTGCCGCCGTGGAAGCCTCCCCGGTGTAGGCTACAAAAGAATTACGTGCACAGTAGAATAGAGACCAAGAAATCAATGTCGGACGTCAACGAACCATGAACCGCACGAACCAGAGACACAGAATTTGGCGCTTTTCTTGGGAGGGGAACGCACCTGGATTATTGCCCAGAGTCGGCTGGAGCATCGCCGCCGGTGGCCTCGAATACATCTGAGAGAATCCCCCGTGCCCGTGAGCTGCAACAGACCAAGGCTTAATCTCACAGATGTTATTAGAATACAAGAAGCCTTATTCTCCACCGGCTGCAACAGAGAGAATTACGCAACAGAAACCAAGAAATACAACTCCGGCCGGCGTCAATGATGAACCGGAGAGAAAGAGTTTTGCGCAACAGAAATCAAGAATGGGTTGGGAGGGAGGGAACACACCAAACTGAGAGAATCCCCCGTACCCCGCTCCTGACCCACCCCCGCCGCCACCGAACTGTGGGTTGGCGATCTGGTTCTGGCCGCCGAAGGGCGCACTCCCACGGGCTGCAACCACAATTACACAACAGAAACCAAGAAATCCAACTCCGGCGTCAGTCAAGAACCAAGAACCTTACGGATAAGCAGAGAGAAAGAATTTTGTCATTAATCTTGGGAGGGGAGAGAACGCACCTTGATTGCTCAGCCCCGACCCGCCCCCGCCACCGGGAGCTGCAAGAAACAAAGGCATCGGATCGGATGTTACAATCCAAGAAGCGGGCACCAACGCAAGAACCAAGGACGCCGGTTTCTTGGGCACCTACCTCCACTGAACTGGTAAGAGACGCCGGGTGGAAGCTCCTGCTGAGTCCCGCCGTCGCCGGCAGTCTCCGTCCGCCCTGAAGTCCGCGACGAAGTACCGGCAGTGTCGTCGACGGCTTCAGTCTCCGTCCTCGCTGCACCCTGACGCCGCCGCTGCCATGGCTTATAGCGGGCGTCGGCTTTCCCCTTCCCCTTGTCCGCCATCTCGCCCAAGAACCGCTGGCGCACGGGCACGGCGCACTACGTACCCCAGATGAAGAAGAGAGGGAGAGGGCGGATGGGAGAGGAGGAGGGCGAGGCGAGGCGAGGGAGGCTAGCTATATAGTCGACGACAGCAGAGGAGAGCGTCTCCCGTCCCGCTGCAACCGATCGAAGCAGAGAGATTCCTTCTGCGGTTGGTCGTCGGTTGGTTTTGGAGGGAACAACACGGGCGGGAGGAAGGAAGAGCCTCAGAAACGGGCCTAATGCAATTCTGATAGCCCAACCAACGGCCCAAATCAATAGCCGGGGCCAGGCCGATGCTATCCAATTTTATCATTTTCTTTCTTGGAATTCTAGAGAAACTATTCCGTTATTTGGAGTACCAATTAAGTTTCAGCGTTCCATTCCAAAAAAAAAAAACAGTGTTCCAAATGAAAATAAATGGCACTGGATTATTTTAATCTATTTGTCAGACTGCTCAAAAAATGAAACTACCAATACGCGTTTGTATAGCCCGCATGGTTGTGGCATCGGTCGACTGGCCCTTGTTCTCTGGCAGGTTGTGTCGGGACTCCTTGTTCGGGCAGGCGGTTATTGTAGGATTAATCCAGGTTAATGGCCTCTCATGACTTGCATTAGTGCACGTCTCTGAAATGTATGTCATTAGTACTCCCTCTGTTCCCAAATATAAGTCTTTTTAGAGATTTCAACAAGTGACTACATACGGAGCAAAATGAGTGAATCTACACTCTAAAGTATGTCTATATACATACGTATATTGTAGTCCATTTGAAACCTCTAAAAAGACTTATATTTAGGAACGGAGGGAGTACATGATATGAGAAAAATATTTTGCAAATTTTTTGATGGTTTAGCACTGGTTTAAAGAAAAAACTAGATATTAGGTGATGCTATATTGGGAAACTCCATGAGCATTGGCCTTTTGAATCCTCTTGGAAACAAATTAGGGGTGGCATGGGCATCCTCAAGCTTGTATCTCTTGCTCTCCTGCACTTCTTACTCTTGATATCAATGGTTCCCCTAGATACAAAAAATTTCATCAAAAAAAACATAGGGCCTTTGGTTTGGAGGATTCTAACTCGAGAATAGGGAAAACACATGAACATGAATAGGAATGCATGCACAAAACAGAGAATTGATGAACTTGGGTGTTTAGTTCACATGGATTGGAAAAACATAAGAATCCTACTAAACATATTCAAATCAATGTCAACCACATGAAATCGTATAGTTAGAATGCTATTATGCCACTATGCATCTTGGTCTCGTTCTTCATGTATAGGAATTTGAAAAGGAGATCCAAGTGGATGTTAGAATTCCTACTTTTTTTTCCCTTTGAAACTAAGATTAAAGGAAAAGTTCCTCTATTTTTCAATAGCCCCATTCCTTTGAACTGAAGGCATGAATAGTGCCAAAAAAATCTAGGTTTTCCTCTTCTTTTCCTCTATTGGGAGTTTTAGTAATATCTAGTTACAACTAAAGGTGAGGTGACACTAGTCAAAACCAAATTGATGCAAACTTCAAATCCTGTTCACATTTCTTCAAATATATAATAGTATGGTTAGGTTGAAATTTCAAGGTGCAATCTTTGATTGGTCATTTATTAACTATTTCTGAGCTAATAAAATTTAACTTTTAATGTCTTTTGTTACCAAAACTCTCTTGAGAAATACTCCCAAACTACACTGACCCTGAGCAGGTTTATTTATTTATCTACACAGTGCATTTAGTACAATATGTCCTCTCTAAATGTACAAAAAAGGAGATCATCGTCTGTATTTTCCATCTGTCTGAAGAAGGTGGTCATCTGTCTTTACTGAAGAAGGTGGTTTGTATTCGTGTACTTTACATCTATCTGAAGAAGGTGGTCATCTGTATTAACTGAAGAAGGTGGTCTGTATTCGTGTACTTTACATCTACCTGAAGAAGGTGAAACCATCTTCAAGCCCAAACTGAATGAACTCTAACTGGTTAACGAACGCTGCAACTAGAGCAAGAAACTGTTAAAAAAAACCGCGGAGCATTCACATAATTACTCTGACTAATTGCTGGGAAGAAGCATTCCATTCTGTGATATTTCTCAGTATCACCAAATGTACATAGAATTTTGGGTTGTTGTCTCGGAGAAAATTAAAGAAGCGTTTGTCCTAGCGAGCTAGCTAGCTAGCTAAAAGCTAGGCCATTCTTGTCATGACTTCCTGCAGGATGAGCTTGGTATCAGCGTAGCAGGACCCGATGTCGGCGTCGTCCTTGGTGGTGACGGCGGCCTGCAGCTTCTCGAAGCTGTCGAAGAGGCGGTTGGCGAGGCCGAGGAGCGGCGGCCTGGCGTCGGGGTCGGCTGCGGTGATGAGCTTGTCGAAGTCGTAGTAGATGAAGGTGGCCTTGAGGCGGAGGTACTTGTTGACGTAGTTGGAGGCCTCCTTGCCGAGCAGGTCCTCCAGCGCCAGCAGGTCGAAGGCGGAGCTGCGTATCCGGTAGGCGTGCGCCGCGAAGCTCGGCCCGATGTCGGCCATGTAGATGCCATTCTTCACGAAGGACCGCGTCCCCGACTCGCCATTGTTGATCTCCTCTGCGCCGGTTCAGCAGTTGAGCAATTGAAACTTTGATACTAGGAACGGTTGCATCATGACAATGATCGTGGTGCTATAGTAGGGTGGCGTGTACGTACTGTTGCGGATCTTGGGCACCGGCAAGGGGAACTCGGTGAGCCACCAGCCGTTGTTGGCCGGCTCCGGGTCCTCGTCGGCGTCAGCGGTGGCGCGGGCGGGCGCGGTGTGGAGCACAGGCACAACGGAGGTGGCGAGGCCGATGCCAAGGCGGAGGCAAGCTGAACGCCTGCCCGTGCCCGACGGCTCGGAGGCGTGGCATGCCACCGCTCTTGGCCTCGGCCTCGGTGACGCGCCGGCGCCGCCGCTGGTGGCGGTGGGGGCGGCCTGCTGGAAGCTTGAGAGGTAGGCGCTTGCCATGTGCGCCGTGGGCATGGGACTGGATGAAAGACGAGTGGTGTGCGTTACAAAAGGATGAGGAACAGAGCTCTGAAAAGAAATGATTATCCTATTTTTTTTCAGAGGTTGTATTTTTACCAAAACTTTCGTGAGAAATACCCCACAAACTACACTGACCCTGGGCACGTTTAGGTAGGATAATAAGAGCATCTCTAGCAGACCAAGTGGTCAAACCCTTATAATTTTTGCGTTTTACAGTTTTGGTCAAAAAAAATGTCTAGAACAGAAACCGTAAAAGTGGTCCAACCCGTAAAATTTTAAGGGCCACCGAAAAGGCACACCCGAAAGGCCGAAACCCTTATGTTTGGAGGTTGGAATGCCGAACCTAGGGGGCCCCGTATACCGGTCAAACCTTGTCGGAGCAAACACACCGCTGCGGTGTTTGCCGGAATCCGCCCTAAACTCGCTGGAATTCATCACCGCACACCGGGAAAGGCCGCTAGACACTGCAATCAATCGCCGCCGGTTCGAATTGGACGAGCTCGACATCGCCGTGGCCTCCCATGACCTCAGCCTGGCCGCTGGAATCATCCCGGCGCGGCAAGCAAAGGGGCACGGCTCGGCTGGCAATAGAGCAAGGCGCGGACGGCGGAGGCGACGGGGCGTGGCTAGGCGCGGCCGGCGTGGTGATGGGGCGCGGCCGGCGGGCGACGGGGCGTGGCCGACGGGGTTGGGCGCGACCGATGTGGCCGGCTAGGGGAAGGGGCGGCAGCGGCCGGACTGGAGGAAGGAGCTCTTTATCCTAGTTTTACAGTTTGTTTTACAGTACCTGTTCGGCCGTAGCTAAAATGAACCTTTAAAATGCTTTTTTTTTTACCCATATCCCAGTTTTACTGATTGCGGTTTTAAGGGGTCTGCAAGAGATGCTCTAAAAGGAGATGGTTGCCATTTCTTCATCTACAATTTATTCTCTCTAATTCTACAGTTCATCTGCCTGAAGGTGTACTTCTTTTCATGTGTCTGAAGGTGTACTTCTCATCTGTCTGAAGTACAGAATGCAGCAAAACATGTTGTAAAGTTGTCCTGCCATTTCTTTATCTACAATTTATTCTCTCTAATTCTACAGTTCATCTGCCTGAAGTACAGAATGCAGCAAAACATGTTTTAAAGTTGTCCAGTTTATTCTTAAAAATACTAGTATGAATTTGGTCCTGCATGCCTTCAAGATTTAGTTCATGGCCTGATATTCTACATCCTACATTTGTTATGCCGCAACAGTTGTAAGTCAAGCTTCCATCCTTTTTTTCCCATGCAAAAAAAGGTTCATCTTGCAGTTTTCTGTTTGATAAAAGGGTCTCCCATGATTTGTATCAAGAGAAACCATGCTACAAAGTTGTGGTGGATGCATGTTTTGGTTGTCTGAACTCAAAAGATGCACCTTCTGCACAAGAAAACATAATGCCGGAGGCAAATACAAATCCAGTTGTCAGACTGAATGTTCGTTCATCTTGCTTAACCAAGTTCACTAGTTCAGGATCAGGGGCAATGCCCTCTTCATCTAAAAATTCAGTTCAACATTACAGGTGACAAAAGAAAAAGAAATGAAATTCTAGGCGCGTTGGGATTGAACATGACAGCTGCATTTATTTACCTACACAATGTATTAGTACAATATATATTCTCTCTAATTGACAAAATTAAAATCACCGACTCTACCCGTGTATTTCTTGTCATGTGTCTGAAGGTGTACTCATGTATTTCTTTTCATGTGTCTGAAGGTGTACTTCTCATCTGTCTGAAGAAGGCGAAACCTGTATTCTGTCAACTGCACACCATTTCAACCCCAAACTGAATCAACTAACCGCATCAACGAACACTGCAACTGAAATGACAAACTTGTAAAAAAGCCGCGGAGCATCACATTAGCTCCAGATCCTTGGTGCTGGCCGCCAACCTTGCGTTCTCGCGGTCACGCTTGAACACAAAGTACAGCGGGGTGTAGAACAGGCAGCACAGACCAAACGGAACGATCATCATGGTCAGCAGCCCTCTCGAGAGCGCATACGCCCCTGCCACCGACCCGTCCGCCAGATTCACCGTCTTTGAGTTGTAGCCGTAAACTTTCTCGGTCACCATGCCGACGGCGGGAGCAGCCAGTGAGGAGAACGAGCCCTCGAACGCGCGGTCAAACGCGTAGATCATGGTGCGGTGCTTGGGAGGGACCACCTCCGCGAACATCGGGTTGTTCGCGCAGGTGGCGCACCAGCTTATGGTGAGCCCCATCAGGAACAGCGTGACAGCGTAGCTGTACCAGTAGTCGACCGACTGCGGGATGACCGTGAGGAGGATCCATGTGAAAGGGATGCCCATGAAGGCACTGAACTGAGCACACATGATGCGACCTGAATCCGGGTAGCGTCTTGACACACGGTCTGCGATTACTCCACCAAGAAATGATCCACTCGCGCAGCCGATGGCAAATAGGCTGTTTAACCCCGCCGAGCTTTTGTTATCGAAACCTACGAGGTTTCAAGACTTTGTTAATGTTTAACTCCAGCAAGGAGTTATTGTCAATTCAAATATTGGAAATATCCGTTGGTTTGTACTCGTACCAATTAGCTCAAACCACATTGTGAAGAAAACGACAGCAGTCCATGGCAAGGAGCCGACTATGCCTTGCAAGACGATGATTTGAAATGTCCGCACTTTCATGACAGATCTTGCTGTTATCCATGAATCCTTCCAGATGGACAGTGGAGGGAAAACACTGTTACCAACCAAACGCGACCTGCCATTTACATGAGATAGCAACATTATGCTTTAAGGACAGATACACGTACTGTTACATCGAAAGTTAATGTAGAATCAAGTGGTCATCCAACACATCAGCTTAGAAAAAGAAAACAAGGTACACTTCCTCAAAATTCCAGCTCAGCTGGATATTTTAGAGCTGAGAGGAAGTTGAATGAGAAAAGTTGCAAGCATAATGGTTGATATAGTGAAAACAGAAAATAAATGTCAGCACTCAATCACCAACAATACTATACTCCCTCTGTAAAGAAATATAAGAGCGTTTAGATCACTAAAGTAGTTATCTAAACACTCTTATATTTCTTTACGGAGGAAGTACATGATAATTATGCTTTCATAATACATTTGTACTATTAAATGCCTATCAAAGAATTTATCTAAAATCCGAAGCAAACCATACCTCTCATGGGTGTCGTCGTCACCCAAATTGCCTGGAGACGTTTTTCTAGGATCAACGGTGTAAAAGTAAACAAGAAGCCCAATCAACAAGCTTGCAAATGCGACCACAATAAATGCAAACCGCCATCCAGGAAATCCCCAATAATCCCTTCCAGCCATAACTGTTGCCACAATACTTCCTCCTATACCACCTATTGAGCCAATGAGGCTCAACAAACCAAATCCGGCGCCACGGGTGCCCTCTCTGTAGCTATCAGCAATGAAGGACTGAAGTGATGGTATGACAATGGCAAGTCCAACACCATTTACACCTCTCCAGAATGCAACCTGCTGAAAATACTGGCTGACACCAACGGCCCCTGTTGATAGAGCCCAGAAGACAGTTCCGACCGCAAGAATAGTGGGGCGATCATACTGAAGAGCAAGGACACCTGCCAAGGGAGATGCTATGGACTTCAGAAAGTTCATTATAAACGTAAGGTACCCCAGATCAGTAGGACCAGCATCGAAGGCGGCACTGACTTCCTTGTAAACAGCGGGGAGGAGATTCTCATCAGCCCGCTCCATTATGGAAGCCAGGTTGATGAGGATAAGGGAGATGGAGAATCCATATATCATCTTTTTTCCCCTGAAAGAAGGCAAAATAATTAGGTAAACATTCCATATCCACACAGCAGAGTAAACATGTTTCAATCTACTATTCACATCAGTAAAATTAAACTTAAATTCACTCCTTAAGTCCTTAGCAAGGATCTATAGGGTGTCTCACATGTGCACAGTATGCTTCGAGGCGTGGCCAATGGGTGCAAAAGATCTAGAATGAAACGGTTGTAATGAATGAATACTGAGCTATGCTCCAAAAAGTTAATTGCATTCACACCACATAGGAATTGTAGACATAATACCTAGAAGAGTTCCTGTTTTTCATGCTTCAAACTGTATGCATAATGTTTGGTGAATTTGCCACTATAAATTGGAAGGGTGTGATGAGGAAACATTCAAAGATTTCCACATAAAACTGCAAAGTAGAGTATTTGAACTGCTATACTAGTTGGTTTAAACGAATGAAGTGTCTCCCCTGGAACTGAAACTTAGGACCTAGCACTATTAGTTAACAGGCCAATCCATCTAAAACAAAGCTATATATGCCCATCGCATGATGCTTAACGTGATCTCACAGGGGTACCAAGAGTCTGCCGTGGTGGTTGTCATGAGATCCTCGCTTTCAGGCTACATCAGAATCCCAAAAGGGAAGAGGGTGACAATGGAAGAAGAAGAATATCCCTGTTTCACTCAAGGATCTGAGAACCGGACCGACAACGATAACGTTCCTCCGTCTCACTTGAATCTCTAGCACTCTACAAGTGCAGGGAGCTGAGCGCAGCCTCACAGATACTACCGCCAGATTCGTGTGGCTTGCACTTAGTGGAGCAGGCAACCAGACCACACGGCTAAGGTCAACGGGATCGAGCTTGCGGCTGGCGTCCCTGGATCAGATTCGGCCCAGCCATCAATCAAAATGGCATTCCCCAAACGCACATCTGAGTCCACCTGAATGCATTGCCCAGATACACATCTACACATCTGCTTTTAGCGGATACAGAGCCTGATCCACTAATTAATCCTGCCTCATTCGACCGGGTAACGCATAGAATCAGTGAAGAATCCCCTATCTTGGCCTAATTAACTCGAGGCGGGAACCAAATGAACGCCACTAACGCGTACAGCTGGTGTATAAGAGAGAAAAGAAATCCCCATTGGCCTGACGAAGCTATCTATGCGGCAGTGCTGGAATCGAAGGGAGAGGAGATGAACCAGCGCGTGTGGAGCCAGGAGCTTACCTCATGCTGGAGGAGCGGAAGGCCAAGGCCTCGTCCGGTCTGCGCGCCCTGGTAGGCTGGTAGATCCGCGCTTGGGAGGAGAGCCCTCGGTTTCTTGCTTCGCTCCCCGGGTGTTTTGCCCCGGATTGTGGGTGGAAAATCGGAGCAACCAACGACTAACGACGAGGGGCAGGACAGTAAACTGTCGGCATGCGTGATTGCGTGGGCGCGGACCAATGGAAGGGAGGCTCATGAGGTGGCCTGCTTCCCGGGTCTTGCGTCCCCGTCACCTCCGGTCTTGCCAGTAATACCCTTGTCTCAAGGATTGTCTACGCTCAAGATGTATAAAGTTTTGTTTTTTTTTTCAAACGAATCAGATCTACTATAATGATTCACCGAAAGTACAAAGCACATCAAACAAAATAAAAATTACATCGAGATTCATGGACCACCGAACGACCATTGCCGCCGCCAGAACGAGTCGCCGACGTGTCGCTGTCGCCGCACCCATACCGGAGTCGGCCTGACCTTGTTGATGATAGCCAAGAAGTCTTCGTGCACGTGCCCCTAAGGACTAGCGCCCTGGAGCCGCAGTCGTCGCCTTTGAATCCTTAAATCGATCTGAAGAACCTGACACCAAATATCGCCGTTGCATACGCATGGCGAGAAACTCTAACCTCGCCGCTCGAAGGAGCTGGCAGGAATCTACGTCAGAGCTATGTCTAATCAGTACCAACAAACGGACTTGAGAAGGATCGGAGCCCAGAAGACTGACTCGAAGAAGAAGCGTCGTCATCCGTCCAAACACCGCCCCTGCGAGGACTAAAACCCTACCTATCTACTAGCTGGAGTCAAGACACCAGGATTCTCCTCCCACCACCGGCCTCTGGAGCGGCAGGCGAATCCACGGGCTCACCAGCAGAGATCGAGGAAAGAAGGGATTTCCCAAGCCGCCTTGAGAGAGAGGAAAGAAAAGCCAACCATGCAATTCTAAGACTTAGTTTAGGGGAGGATAATCTTCTTACGGGCATGCAAGTAAAAGCCGACGAAGATCCGATTGTAGTACGATTCTTCTGAGACATCTTTTGTTTGTACAATCATATATCCCGAGACTTCTTCTTTTTTAGGATTTTCCACGTACCATTGACACATGTCAAATTACAACAGGGCCCACGTAAACAATGGAGACAACGAGAGAGGGCGAAGGTCGAGGAACATTTGCGGAGAAACTCCCCACAAAAATGAAACAACACTAAAACCCTATAAATCTCTGCAACAGTCGTCCTTACCACTTGTTGTCAAAGACCAAAAAGCAACATCGCCTGGATAGGCCTTTGTGAGCCGAAGAAGAGGTTTGCCATCATCGGCAAGGCCATTGTTATGGTTGCACATCGTTGGGGGATCATCTGACTGCTCCTCAAAACCTGGGATCCATCATGTAAGTGCATCTAGTGCCACCTCTAGTTGGTTTTGGAGTATTGACGACAAACCTGGTTGAGGGACTAATGTGTTTGTGAGAATTGCAGGATAACACAGGTAGTAGTCCCTCATTGATTCGGTTTACCTACCGGAGATGACCCCTAAAAATGTGTGAAGACATTGAAGACAATGGTGGTCTGTGAAGATATTCACATTGAAGACTATGACATGAGAAGACATCGCATGAAGAATATGGAGCACGAAGACTTAGTTGTTTCATAGTTTCCTTTTCTTCTTTGTTGAGTCATAGGAACCACCGCACTGTTAAGTGGGGTCCAAGTGAACAAAGTCAGAGTGACTGAAGTGATGCTCAACCAAATCCTATGTCTTCGAGCGAAGACAATGAGAGCAAATCTTATCCAGAGTCGGATAAGTCAGCTTTACTTGTAGCCCAAGTCAAGCTCCCGCGTGTGTTTGAAAACTGACCGTTGGACACGTGTCAGTTCCTTAGTGACACAGGGTCATTTCGGACAAATCAGGTCGGGTTGCCTCCTGGCTATAAATAGCCCACCCCCTACACCATAAATTGGTGGCTGCTCAGAGTTAGTGCACGGCTTTTGTCGTTTGAGAGCAACCCACCTCCGAAGCATTTGAGAGAGAGATCCTTGCGAGGACAAAGCCCAAACCACCCAGAGCCCAAAGAGTGTTTGGCATCACTGAAGTCTTTCTGTCCGCGTGATCTGAAGACTTGTTACACTTGAGGACTGTGTATCCTCCAGCCGGTTTGGCGTCGCGTTCTGAGCATCCAAGAGTCATTGTGGATTGCCGGTGAACGTAGTCTGTGAAGGTTCGGAAGTCTACCTTGAAGACTTACCAAAGTGATTGGGCGAGGACTAAGTGTCCTTAGCTCAAGGGGGATAAGGTGAAGACGCGGTCTTCTGAGTTAAATCTCAGCCTCCCAAACCAGACGTACAGTTGTCACAGCAACTGGAACTGGTCCAACAAATCACTGTCCTCTCCAAGCTACTGGTTCTATCTCTTCCTTCCCTTTACTTACAGTTTGTCTTCGTGAAGTCATTGCCTGCTTGCATTATCTGTTTGACTTCACTGTGTGACGACTTGATCTGATTGGCTTCGTACTATCTTCCATCCTGATCCATACTGCCTAGGTGCTAATAGTCTTCGTGCTTTCACTTCTTTGAATACTTGACTATGGCTTGCCTAGTGTAGTCTACCTTCCGCTGCATATCAATAGGATCATTTCTATTGCTTGTCTTCGAAACTCCCATGTATTGAAGACTTTCATAAAAATCGCCTATTCACCCCCCCCCCTCTAGTCGATATCCAGCTCTTTCAATTGGTATCAGAGCAAGGTACTCCCTTGTTCTGTGTGATTCGGTTTAACCACCTGGAGTTTTAGCTATGTCGACTGCAGGGATAATCAAAGTCTCCGCTGCGTGCCCTATCTTCGATGGCACTGAATACCCCTACTGAAAGAATAAGATGCGCATGCATCTTGAAGCCATTGATGTCGACCTCTGGTATGTCGTCAAGAACGGCGTTCCCAAGACCGGTGAAGGTGTCACCCCTGCTGATGTCAAGAAGTTCGTTCAACTGGATTCTACTGCCAAGAACATCATCTGTGGTCATCTGACCAAAGGACAGTATGGTCGTGTGAGTGCTCTGGAAACATCGAAGCTAGTCTGGGACTGGCTCTCCAAGGTCAACGAAGGCGTCTCAACCCAGAGAGATCAAAGGATCAGTGTCCTTCGCAACCTCTTCAACTGCTTCAAGAGACACGATAATGAGAACGTCCAGCTCACATTTGATCGCCTCACTGATATCACAAATGAGCTTCAGGCACTCGGCGCCACTGAGGTCACCAAGCATGAAATCGTCAAGACACTTCTGAGATCACTTGACAGCTCGTTTGACACCCTAGCCCGGATGATTCAAGAACGCCCTGACTTCAAGACTCTCGATCCATCTGACATATTTGAGAGGCTCAACACACATGAGTTTCAGCTATCTGAGAAACGAGATATCTATGGTCCCAACTATGGCCGAACTCGCGCTTTGAAGGCAAAGGCTGTTTCCTCGTCTGAAGAAGAATCTGACAGCAGTTCCGGTGATCCTGAAGACATTGGAAAGGATCTTGCTATGCTTGTGAAGAAGTTCCAGAAATTCACTAAGAAGAAAGGCTTCAGAAAGTCTTCACGATCCAGCTCAAGAAATGATGAAGCTTCTACCCACGACCACAAGAAGAGAACATGCCACAAGTGCAAGAAACCTGGTCACTACATCTCTGAGTATCCACAGTGGGACAATGAGAAGAAGAAGAAGAAGAAGAAGAGCAAGGAATATGATTTTGATGACAAGAAGAAGAAATCCTCAAAGTCTTCTTCCAAGTCTTCATCACACAAGAAGAGTTCATCAGGCAAGGCTCGTGCTTTTGTTGGCAAGGAGATGGATTCAGAGGAGGAGTCTGCTTCTGAGGAGGCGGAGGTGGAGTCTGAGGAGGAGTCCGACTCTGGCGTTGCAAGTTTGGCTCTAGCTACAGCCTACGTTGCCAAGTCCATCTTCAACACTGAAGACAACGGCTCCGTCACCAACGCTGATGCTAATGACAAGGACGACTCTGCTCCCACCTACTGCTTCATGGCACGTGGTGCCAAGGTAAAATCACGCGATGCTTACTTTCAAACATCAAGTGAAGATGACTCTGATTGTGAAACTAGCTACAAAACACTTGCTAAAATTGCAACTGAACAACAGAAAGCTATGGAACATATTCAAAAACTGTTAGACAAAAGCAATGACCTGTTGGACGCGGAAATGACCCGATCTCAGTCCTTAATTGAAGACATCAAAAATCTTCATGTTAAGTACGAGGAACTTGAAAGTCGTCATGAAACGCTCTCAACAACTCATGAAACGCTTTCCTACGATTATCTTCAAAGGAAGCAAGAGCTTGAGAAATTGAGAACGATTCATGAAGATCTTCAAAAGAAGAACGAGTCACTTCGCGCTCAACAGATCAGTCCCGCTCAGGAAGGATTTGAACCACCATGTCTAAAATGCATTGAGCGTGATAACGCTACCTCTATTGCTGAATGTTCAATATCTTCAACTGCTGATGTGGTAACTAACCCCTCTGCTGAGGATACCACTACTATTGCTAATGAAAATGCTAGGTTGAAGACTTTGCTTGAGACAGGGATGTACGAAAGCCTCGAAGGGCATCAGACATTATGTGATGTCCTCAAAAAGCAGATTCTGAACCGAAACCCTAGAAAAGAGGGTGTTGGGTTCGAGAGGAAAATGAATGTTGATGGTTCTTACTGGAAACCTGAGCAGTACCCCAAAACCAAATGGGTTGCTGCAAAGGAACCTTCAGTGGATCCGTCCACCTTATCTGGCTTCACTTGTGCTAACCCCGTTATCATTGATGAATCCTTTGATGCAAACTATAAACTGTTTAAGAATCAGAATGGTGAAGTGTTTGCCAGGTATATTGGTACTAACTGCAGGAATGGGCCACCTATGAAGAAGACCTGGGTACCCAAAAGTTGTCTTGAGAATCTTTCTGTGAATGTCGTCATGACACCACCTGGGAAGAAGACAAACCCCAGACCAAAGGCTTCATATGGTCCAAAAGCTTCATACAGATAGAAGACTCACCTGAGTCACCCTAACGCCAATGTTTTGCACGGAAATTATACTCAGACCCATGAATATGAGCATGTTTCCTCAAACCGCTATGTTCATAGAACAAAGAACTTTTCTGCTTATTCTTATGAGTATTATTCACCTCCTGCAAGGCTATTTGCTAGGGATCCAAAGCCGAAGTTCTCAGATGCTGCACTTAGACTCATTGCTTCGAAGCCACCCCTGAAAATGTGGGTGGTTAGGAAAACTTAACTCTCTTTTGCAGGGAAAGGTCTCCAGCCGGAAATCAAAGGCGTCCGATGCTATTGCTGGGGACCTAAAACATCTTGTAGGGCGCAAGATAAAATGCCCAAATGGTCTTATATGTATTTTGTTCCTGAATCGCTTGTCAGTCATCCTATCAGTCCTAACCTGGACCTAAGCTTTGATAATCCGCTTGTTCGTCAAATGTTTATGCTTCACAATACCCTTGGTGAAGCCTATCCCCCTAACTGCACTGTAGGGTATGACACCAAAGTCTTCAGAATGGATTATGGACAGTGGATGCACTAACCACATGACTGGCGATCGAAGTCTTCTGATGGACTCAACACTACGTCCATCAGACAAGAGTCACACCACATTTACTGATACTGGTAAAAGCAAGGTATTGGGTCTAGGTAGAGTTTCAATCTCAAAGGATCAGCACATGGATAAAGTGATGCTTGTTGAATCCCTCGGTTTCAACTTAATGTCTGTCTCAATGCTTTGTGACATAAACATGATTGTGATATTTGGAAAATATCGTTGCCTTGTTCTAATGGAATCTGACAAGTCTCTAGTCTTTGAAGGATATCGGAAAGATGGTCTGTATATGGTAGATTTCTCATCAGGACCATAGTTGGCCGTATGTCTTCTAGCAAAAGCTTCAGAATGCTGGCTTTGGCATCGAAGGCTAGGGCATGCTGGCATGAGGAACTTGCACACTCTCGCGAAGAAGAAACATGTCGTAGGCATCGAGGGCGTCAAGTTCAAGAAGGATCATCTGTGTGGTGCCTGCGAAGCTGGAAAGATGACAAGGGCCAAGCATCCCTCGAAGACAATCATGACTACACCTCAACCCTTCGAGTTGCTTCACATGGATCTCTTTGGCCCTACTCAATACTCTACTCTCACTACCACTGCTTGTCTCTATGGTTTCGTCATTGTTGATGATTATTCAAGATATACATGGGTGCATATAATCCTTTACAAGAATGAAGTGCATGATGTCTTCAGACGCTTCGCCAATCGTGCCATGATGAACTATGGCGTCAAGATCAAGCATATCAGAAGTGACAACGGCACAGAGTTCAAGAACACCGGCCTCGATCTTTACCTGGATACATTGGGCATCACTCATGAGTTCTCTGCTCCGTACACACCTCAGCAGAATGGCATTATGGAGCGCAAGAACAGAACTCTTATCGAGATGGCTCGAACGATGCTTGATGAGTACAAGACTCCAAGAAAGTTCTGGCCTGAAGCCATTGATACTGCATGCCACGTCATCAATCGTGTTTATCTCCATAAGCTTCTGAAGAAAACATCCTATGAGCTCCTGACTGGTAAGAAACCAAACGCCAGTTACTTCAGAGTATTTGGTGCTAGGTGCTGGATCAAGGATCCACATCACACTTCAAAATTTGCACCGAAAGCACATGAAGGTTTTATGCTTGGTTACGGAAAGGATTCACACTCCTACAGAGTCTTCAACCTCTTTCACTATAAAGTGGTTGAAACTGTGGATGTGCGGTTCGATGAGACTAACGGCTCGCAAAGAGAGCACCTGCCAAATGTGCTAGATGAAGTACCTCTTAGTGAATCCATCAAGCTAATGGGAACTGGAGAAATCATACCCTCAGAGGCACAGACTGAAGAGGAAATTATCATTACTGCTCCGGATCAACCTGAAGACAATGTTCAGCCTGAAGCTAATGCTCAAAATGAAGATAATGGTCAGCAAGAGCAAAATCTTCGTCCAGCTCATCCTCGTGTTGCAAATGAAGTACAGATTGAGAAGATGATTGACAGCATCAATGCACCTGGTCCACTCACTCGTTCAAGAGCAACACAGCTAGCAAATTTCTGTGGGCACTTTGCATTTGTCTCAATCTCTGAACCCAAGAAAGTTGCTGAAGCCGGAACCTGAATGGATTCAAGCTATGCAAGAAGAGCTTCAACAGTTCAAGCTAAACAATGTGTGGGAATTGGTTAAGCGTCCTGATCCTCGCAAGCACAACATTATAGGCACCAAATGGATATACCGCAATAAGCAAGATGAGCATGGTCAAGTCGTCAGAAACAAGGCTCGTCTTGTTGCCCAAGGATATACTCAAGTAGAAGGAATTGACTTCGATGAAACGTTTGCTCCTGTGGCTAGGCTTGAAGCCATTCGCATACTGCTAGCCTATGCCAACCATCACAACATCCTTCTATATCAAATGGATGTGAAGAGTGCCTTTCTCAATGGCAAGATTGAAGAAGAAGTATATGTTGCACAACCTCCTGGCTTTGAAGATCCAAAACATCCTGATATGGTATACAAGCTCAACAAGGCATTGTATGGCCTCAAACAAGCCCCTCGTGCTTGGTATGACACACTCAAAGACTTCCTGAAGAGCAAAGGCTTCAAACCTGGTTCTCTAGATCCGACAATCTTCACGAAGACATATGATGGAGAACTATTTGTGTGCCAAATCTATGTGGATGACATTATCTTCGGCTGCACTGACAAGAAATACAGTGATGAGTTTGGACACATGATGCAAGAGCAATATCAAATATCCATGATGGGTGAGCTGAAGTTCTTCCTTGGTCTTCAAATTCGTCAGCAAAGCAACGGCATCTTCATATCTCAAGAGAAATACCTCAAAGATTGCCTGAAGATGTTTGGAATGCAAGACTGCAAAGGATACACGACGCCAATGCCAACCAAAAGTCATCTGAGTCCCGACGCCAATGGTAAAGAGTTTGATCAAAAGGTATACCGCTGCATGATTGGTTCTTTACCTTATTTATGTGCATCTAGGCCAGATATAATGCTTAGTGTTTTGCATGTGTGCCCGATTCCAAGCGGCACCAAAGGAATCGCATCACTTAGCTGTGAAGCGAATTCTTCGATATTTGGCTTACACCCCAACACTAGGATTATGGTATCCAAAGGGCTCAGAGTTTGATCTAGTTGGATTTTGATAACCCACAAGTATAGGGGATCAATTGTAGCCTCTTTCGATAAGAGTGTCGAACCCAACGAGGAGCTAAAGGTAGAACAAATATTCCCTAAAGTTCTATCGACCACCGATACAACTCTACGCATGCTTGACATTCGCTTTACCTAGAACAAGTATGAAACTAGAAGTACTTTGTAGGTGTTTTTGGATAGGTTTGCAAGAATATAAAGAGCATGTAAATAAAAACTAGGGTCTGTTTAGATTAAGACACAATAAAGTAAATATAGCGAGTGTGGAAAAGTGGTGGTAGGAGTTGCGAAATTGTCCCTAAGCAATTGACTAGTTCACTAGACCGATAGCAAGTTCTATGTGGGAGAGGCCACTGCTAGCATGTCATCCCTGACTTGGAATTCTATGCACTTATGATTGGAACTATTAGCAAGCATCCGCAACTACTAACGTTCATTAAGGTAAAACCCAACCATAGCATTAAGATATATTGGTCCCCCTTCAATCCCGTATGCATCAATTTCTATGCTAGGTTGAAGCTTATGTCACTCTTGCCCTCCAATACATAGTCCTATCAACATACAACTAACCCTATGGTGTGATCCACACGCGCGCTCATATGATGGGCACCAAAGAACAGCAACATAACCACAAGCAAATTAAATCAATCATAGCAATTCATCAACCACCGATAGGACAACGAAAATCTACTCAGACATCATAGGATGGCAACACATCATTGGATAATAATACGAAGCATAAAGCACCATGTTGAAGTAGAGGGTACAGCGGGTTGCGGGAGAGTGGACCGCTGTAGATAGAGGGGGGAAGGTGATGGAGATGTTGGTGAAGATGGCGGAGGTGTTGGTGAAGATCGCGGTGATGATGATGGCCCCCGGCGGCGTTCCGGCGCCACCGGAAGCGAGGGGGGAGAGCCCCCCTCCTTCTTCTTCTTCTTCCTTGACCTTCTCCCTAGATGGGAGAAGGGTTTCCCCTCTGGTCCATGGTCTCCATGGCGTGGGAGGGGCGAGAGCCCCTCCGAGATTGGATCTGTCTCTGTCTCTCTCTGTTTCTGCGTTCTCCTCGGCTGCCCTTTCACCTTTTCGTATATATATGGAGATCCGTAACTCCGATTGGACTGAAATCTTCGCCGTGATTTTTTCCTAAAAATTAGCTTTCTTGCGGCCAAAGTAGAGCAGCAACCGCCTTACGGGTGGCCCACGAGGGTCAAGGGTGCGCCCAGGGGGGCAGGCGCGCCCCCTGCCTCGTGTCCACCTCGGGCACCGTCTCGCGTTGATTCTTCCTCCCATATTCTCCAAATATTCCAAAAATATTCTCCGTCCGTTTTTATCCCGTTTGGATTCCGTTTGATATGGGGTTTCTGCGAAACATAAAACATGCAACAAACAGGAACTGGCACTGGGCACTGGATCAATATGTTAGTCCCAAAAATAATATAAAAAGTTGCCAAAAGTATATGAAAGTTGAATAATATTGGCATGGAACAATCAAAAATTATAGATACGACGGAGACGTATCAGCATCCCCAAGCTTAATTCCTGCTCGTCCTCGAGTAGGTAAATGATAAAAAAGATAATTTTTGATATGGAATGCTACCTAGCATAATCTTGATCATGTATCTAATCATGGCATGAATATTAAGACACGAGTGATTCAAAGCAATAGTCTATCATTTGACATAAAAAACAATAATACTTCAAGCCTACTAATAAAGCAATCATGTCTTTTCAAAATAACATGGCCAAAGAAAGTTATCCCTACAAAATCATATAGTCTGGCTATGCTCCATCTTCACCACACAAAATATTCACATCATGCACAACCCCGATGACAAGCCAAGCAATTGTTTCATACTTTTGACGTTCTCAAACCTTTTCAACTTTCACGCAATACATGAGCGCGAGCCATGGACATAGCACTATAGGTGGAATAGAATATGATGGTGGGGGTTATGTGGAGAAGACAAAAAAAGAGAAAGTCTCACATCAACTAGGCGTATCAACGGGCTATGGAGATGCCCATTAATAGATATCAATGTGAGTGAGTAGGGATTGCCATGTAACAGATGCACTAAGAGCTATAAGTGTATGAAAGCTCAAACTGGAAACTAAGTGGGTGTGCATCCAACTTGCTTGCTCATGAAGACCTTGGGCGTTTGAGGAAGCCCATCATCGGAATATACAAGCCAAGTTCTATAATGAAAATTCCCACTAGTATATGAAAGTGATAACTCAAGATACTCTCTATATGAAGAACATGGTGCTACTCTGAAGCACAAGTGTGGTAAAAGGATAGTAACATTGCCCCTTCTCTCTTTTTCTCTCAATTTTTTTGCCTTTCTCTTTTTCTTTTTTTTTCGTCTGGAGTCTCATCCCAACTTGTGGGGGAATCATAGTCTCCATCATCCTTTCCTCACTGGGGCAATGCTCTAATAATGATGATCATCACACTTTTATTTACTTACAACTCAATATTACAACTCGATATCTAGAATAAAGATATGACTCTATATGAATGCCTTCGGCGGTGTACCGGGATGTGCAATGATCTAGCGTAGCAATGACATCAAAAAACGGACAAGCCATGGAAACATCATGCTAGCTATCTTACGATCATGCAAAACAATATGACAATGAATGCTCAAGTCATGTATATGATGATGACGGAAGTTGCATGGCAATATATCTCAGAATGGCTATGGAAATGCCATGATAGGTAGGTATGGTGGCTGTTTTGAGGAAGATATAAGGATGTTTATGTGTGATAGAGCGTATCGTATCACGGGGTTTGGATGCACCGGCGAAGTTTGCACTAACTCTCGAGGTGAGAAAGGGCAATGCACGGTACCGAAGAGGCTAGCAATAATGGAAGGGTGAGAGTGCGTATAATCCATGGACTCAACATTAGTCATAAAGAACTCACATACTTATTGCAAAAATCTATTAGTCATCGAAACAAAGTACTACGCGCATGCTCCTAGGGGGATAGATTGGTAGGAAAAGGCCATCGCTCGTCCCCGACCTCCACTCATAAGGAAGACAATCAATAAATACCTCATGCTCCAACTTCGTTACATAACGGTTCACCATACGTGCATGCTACGGGAATCACAAACCTCAACACAAGTATTTCTACTAATCCACAACTACCCACTAGCATGACTCTAATATCACCATCTTTATATCGCAAAACTATTGCAAGGAATCAAACATATCATATTCAGTGATCTACAAGTTTTATGTAGGATTTTATGGCTAACCATGTGAATGACCAATTCCTGTCATCTCTCTAAATAGATATAAGTGAAGCAAGAGAGTTTAATTCTTTCTACAAAAGATATTCCCATGCTCTAACAAATATAAGTGAAGCAAAAGAGCATTCTACAAATGGCGGTTGTCTAAGTGAAGAGAAACAGGCAATCCAAACTTCAAATGATATAAGTGAAGCACATGAAGCATTTTATAAAGCCATACTCAAAAGATATAAGTGAAGTGCAAAGAGCATTCTATAAATCAACCAAGGACTATCTCATACCAGCATGGTGCATAAAATAAAAGTGAAAACTAAAGCAAAAGACGCTCCAAGATTTGCACATATCGCATGAACGAAACAAATCCGAAAACATACCGATACTTGTTGAAGAAAGAGGGGATGCCTTCCGGGGCATCCCCAAGCTTAGACGCTTAAGTCTCCTTGAATATTTACTTGGGGTGCCTTGGGCATCCCCAAGCTTGAGCTCTTGCCTCTCTTCCTTCTTCTCACATCGAGACCTTCTCGATCATCGAACACTTCATCCACACAAAACTTCAACAGAAAACTCGGTAAGATCCGTTAGTATAATAAAGTAAATCACTACTCTAAGTACTGTTACAAACCAATTCATATTTTGTTTTTGCATTGTGTCTACCGTAATATAGCTTTTTCATGTCTTAATCCACTGATATAAATTGATAGTTTCATCAAAACAAGCAAACTATGCATCAAAAACAGAATCTGTCTAAAACAAAACAGTCTGTAATAATATGAACATTAACCATACTTCTGATACTTGAAAACTTCTTCCAAAATTAGGAAAAATAAAAAAAATTGTAATAAATACAGTGCAAAAAGAATCAGAACCATATGATGTTCCAGTAAAAAATGAAAAATCGCGCACTACAGCCAAAGTTTCTGTCCTGCACCGTACAAACCAACAAGCATTGTAAACATCCTAAAGGCAAACCTTGGCACATTATTTTTATTTCTAAACTTTATAAAAGCACACAACAGAAATAAATGACTCTCTAAAACTTCCGGGTTGTCTCCCTGGCAGCGCTTTCTTTAAAGCCATTAAGCTAGGCATATAGTGCTCAAGTAATGGATCCACCCAGATCCCAAGGTATATCAAAGCCAATTTTAATTAACAATGATTTGTGATTTAGTAGTGAGCACAAAGTAACATATATCATGCAACAACGAAGTCTAACTCTCTTCCTATGCATTGGCATGTCATAAAAGAACAATTCATGCACACATAGTAAAGGCCAATGCATAGTATAAACAGTTTCTTGCAATTTTATCATGTTGGAAACATGGAGAGGTGGAGATATAGTTCCTCTCTCATAATAATTGCAAGTAGGAGCAGCAAGCACATGCATATTATATTCATCAAAATCATCATGTGCAACGGTAAAAGGCAACCCATCAATGTAATCCTTAATAAGGGTAAACTTCTCCGATATAGTGTAGTTTGGAGAATTCAAAAAGATAATAGGACTATCATGTGTGGGTGCAATAGCAACAATTTCATGTTTAACATAAGGAACTATAGCAAGTTCATCTCCATAAGCATAATTCATATTGGCATCTTGGCCACAAGCATGGCAAGCATCATCAAAAAGGGATATTTCAAGAGAATCAACAGGATCATAACAATCATCATAGCAATCATCCTTCGGTAAGCACGAAGGGAAATTAAACAATGTATGATTTTAAGAGTTACTCTCATTAGAAGGTGGTCACGGGTAGCTAATCCGCTCTTCCTCCTTTTGTTCTTCGCTCTCCTCATCATCTTTTTCATCCAATGAGCTCACAGTTTCATCAATTTCTTCTTCCATAGACTCCTGCAAAATATTAGTCTCTTCTTGGACAGCGGAGGAGTCCTCAATATATGGTTTAACATAGGCATTAGAAGCATAATTATCATAACAATATTTAAGTATGGCAAAATTTTCAGATTTATAAAGAGTAGCACCATAAGTTTCAATCAAAGAAGCAATTTCATAAGCACCCTTAAAAGCAACAAATTCTTCAATTTGTTGAATATCATAGTAATTATAAACACCCTTAGCATACGAAGATACGATTCCATTATCACTAAACAAACATTGGTAGGGAAGGTGTTTCTTAGGGTCTTCGGAACAACAAGTAAAATCATATATTTCACATAAATTCCAAGCATAGCATTGCAACCGATGGATTTGACCCAGTAAAAGTTTCCCTTTTTCAGATATGCGGTGTCACACATAACAAGCATGCTCATCTAAAGATTTGCCCTCAACTAAGCTAGTTGGGGTTTCAGCCCGAGCACATAGGGATCGAAGATGATCCAAGTAAAAAGCTTCAGGAGTGTGATAGATTTTGAGTGGTTCTTCAACCATTGGTTCAGTAGGTACAACTATTTTTTTGGTATTTTGCGTTTCCTACCCATAACTAAAGATATAAAACAACTAAGAACAGCAAATAAAAATTACTTAGTGATAAAGCAAACAAGCATGCACGAGAATATTCACCCCACGCTATGACTCCCCAGCAACGGTGCCAGAAAAAGGTCTTGATAACCCACGAGTATAGGGGATCAATTGTAGCCTCTTTCGATAAGTAAGAGTGTCGAACCCAACGAGGAGCTAAAGGTAGAACAAATATTCCCTAAAGTTCTATCGACCACCGATACAACTCTACGCACGCTTGATGTTTGCTTTACCTAGAACAAGTATGAAACTAGAAGTACTTTGTAGGTGTTTTTGGATAGGTTTGCAAGAATATAAAGAGCACGTAAATAAAAACTAGGGGTTGTTTAGATTAAGACACAATAAAGTAAATATAGCGAGTGTGGAAAAGTGGTGGTAGGAGTTGCGAAATTGTCCCTAAGCAATTGACTAGTTTACTAGACCGATAGCAAGTTCTATGTGGGAGAGGCCACTGCTAGCATGTCATCCATGACTTGGAATTCTATGCACTTATGATTGGAACTATTAGCAAGCATTCGCAACTACTAACGTTCATTAAGGTAAAACCCAACCATAGCATTAAGATATATTGGTCCCCCTTCAATCCCGTATGCATCAATTTCTATGCTAGGTTGAAGCTTCTGTCACTCTTGCCCTCCAATACATAGTCCTATCAACATACAACTAACCCTATGGTGTGATCCACGTGCGCGCTCATATGATGGGCACCAAAGGACAGCAACATAACCACAAGAAAATTAAATCAATCATAGCAATTCATCAACCACCGATAGGACAACAAAAATCTACTCAGACATCATAGGATGGCAACACATCATTGTATAATAATATGAAGGATAAAGCACCATGTTCAAGTAGAGGGTACAACGAGTTGCGGGAGAGTGGACCGCTGTAGATAGAGGGGGGAAGGTGATGGAGATGTTGGTGAAGATGGCGGAGGTGTTGGTGAAGATCGTGGTGATGATGATGGCCCCCGGCGGCGTTCCGGCGCCACCGGAAGCGAGGGGGAGAGAGCCCCCCCTCCTTCTTCTTCTTCCTCGACCTTCTCCCTAGATGGAAGAAGGGTTTCCCCTATGGTCCATGGTCTCCATGGCGTGGGAGGGGCGAGAGCCCCTCCGAGATTGGACCTGTCTCTCTGTTTCTGCGTTCCCCTCGGCTGCCCTTTCACCGTTTCGTATATATATGGAGATCCGTAACTCCGATTGGACTAAAATCTTCGCCGTGATTTTTTCCTAAAAATTAGCTTTCTTGCGGCCAAAGTAGAGCAGCAATCGCCTTACGGGTGGCTCACGAGGGTCAGGGGTGCGCCCAGGGGGGCAGGCGTGCCCTCTGCCTCGTGGCCACCTCGGGCACCATCTCGCGTTGATTCTTCCTCCCATATTCTCCAAATATTCCAAAAATATTCTCCGTCCGTTTTTATCCCGTTTGGATTCCGTTTGATATGGGGTTTCTGCGAAACATAAAACATGCAACAAACAGGAACTGGCACTAGGCACTAGATCAATATGTTAGTCCCAAAAATAATATAAAAAGTTGCCAAAAGTATATGAAAGTTGAATAATATTGGCATGGAACAATAAAAAATTATAGATACGATGGAGACGTATCAGATTCTCAGATGCTGATTATGCTGGTGACAAGGTTGATAGCAAGTCCACATCAGGCACATGTCACTTTCTGGGACGATCACTTGTCTGTTGGTCTTCAAAGAAGCAGAACTGTGTATCTCTCTCCACTGCTGAATCTGAATACATTGCTACTGGATCTTGCTGTGCTCGGCTTCTCTGGATGAAGCAAACTCTCAAGGACTATGGTGTCCATCTGAAGCATGTGCCACTCTACTGCGACAATGAAAGCCTCATCAAGATTGCCAACAACCCAGTTCAGCACTCGAAGACAAAGCACATTGAAATTCGTCATCACTTTCTCAGAGATCATGTCATGAAGGAAGATATTGATATCATTCACGTCAACACTGAAGAGCAATTGGCAGATATCTTCACAAAGCCCTTGGATGAGAAAAGGTTTTGCAAGTTGCGGTGTGAGCTAAATATATTGGAGTCCTCAAATGTCCTGTGATTGGACACACATCCTAACACTTATGCATATTGATGACTTAGATGTGCAACACACAAAGTAACGTATATCTTCAATCAATGAAGACTTACACTCTGAGTGTGAATACATTAATGAGGAATTTGACTTCGGAGCGCCACGATAATTGTGCGCCGTGTCTGGGTCTAATACTTCCTATACGGTGGGTAACGCCACCACCAAACTTGTGTTTGAAGTGTTTCTCTTAGCGTTACATTTGCAAAGTCTTCGCATTTGATTTGTCTTCAACATTGATTTGAGTTCATGATTATCTTCACAATGTTGATTTGGTCTTACTCAGATATTTACATATATTGTGTTCTGTCCACTACAGCATTCACTTATAGCTATGTCTTCTTGCTTGAATCTTTTGATCTAAGTGAATGTGATCGGACCCTAACCTCTTCTATGCTTCTAACTCAAATTCTATCTATCCAAATCATATGCATTCTATTGAAATTGTCGAATGTCTTCTCTGCGTCCTTGTCAGCAGAAGATACAGAGACAAAAGTTGAATATGTTTAAATGTTATATCCTTATTGCCTGAAACCCGGAGAAGCTGGAACGACCACCCCGACAGTCCAGGCGTGCGTGGGAACATGGAACAACTTCCAATGTGTTGCATGTTTGCCACGTGTCCTTCAGATGTGAACCGCCAGGGGCACCTGCGTAATTGCGATGTGCCGTCCCTTTCCTTATAAATACACATCTCATTACGGTCAAAATCCATCTCCCACCTCGCCACCTCTCACAAACCCTAGTGCCACCGCTAGCTCTCGACGACGCCGGCGACGAAGCGCTTAGCTACCGCGACCTCACCGACGCCGTCCTCACGCCGGCCGCGGACCTCGTCTCCTCCGCCGCCGCCGTAGGTGTCTTCCGTCGCCAAGTTAGGGCACGGGAGATTGAACTGCTCGGGCTCCCACTCCGCTCCGTCTAGCAGTTCTTCGTGTGGTAATTAAAACTTACTTTTTACTGCCTTTTTGATCCAATAGATTCATCCTTCTCCACCAAAAACGGTTTCTATGCCTAGCAAAATGAATATATCCTATTCTGCATCTCATATCATGCCTAGTATATTCACTTATGCTTCACAACAAGTTAGATTCCTCACTTGTACCTATTCTTGGATTCGTACAAATCTGGAACCAACTCTCACCAAATAAGTGAATGTCTTCGCGCTATGAGGTCAATGTCTTCAAACTGATTTATCTTCAAAAATCTTCTGAGAATGCATATGACCTCTTCCCCTTCCCTCGCATCTCTAATGCTGTCACAGGTACATGTCCGTGGGAGAATCCCTTGGTTCGCATAGTCTGCATTCATTGACAGAATTCTTACAGCATCACATCAATTCTCCCGAAGCCAGTTCTTGTCTGACCAGCAGACAGAAGCCTTTGCAAGCTTTGAAGCCATTCAGTTTGAACTACATGGCCACTGAAAAGTCAACAAGAAAGGGCGGCAGGCAGCGCCGTGCTACCTCTTGAGCACTGCGTTGGTTTTCCCTTGAAGAGGAAAGGGTGATGCAGAAAAGTAGCGTAAGTATTTCCCTCAGTTTTGTGAACCAAGGTATCAATCCAGTAGGAGGCCACGCACGAGTCCCTCGCACCTACACAAACAAATAAATCCTCGCAACCAACGTGATAAGGGGTTGTCAATCCCTACACGGTCACTTACGAGAGTGAGATCTGATAGATATGATAAGATAATATTTTTGGTATTTTTATGATAAAGATGCAAAGTAAAGAAAGTAAAATAAAAACAACGCTAGAAATAACTTGTTGACGGGAGATTAATATGATGGAAAATAGACCCGAGGGCCATAGGTTTCACTAGTGGCTTCTCTCAAGAGCATAAGTATTTATGGTGGGTGAACAAATTACTATTGAGCAATTGACAGAATTGAGCATAGTTATGAGAATATCTAGGTATGGTCATGTATATAGGCATCACGTCCAAGACAAGTAGACCGACTCCTGCCTGCATCTACTACTATTACTCCACACATCGACCGCTATCCAGCATGCATCTAGAGTATTAAGTTCATAAGAACAGAGTAACGCTTTAAGCAAGATGACATGATGTAGAGGGATAAACTCATGCAATATGATAAAAACCCCATCTTGTTATCCTCGATGGCAACAATACAATACGTGCCTTGTTGCCCCTACTGTCACTGGGAAAGGACACCGCAAGATTGAACCCAAAGCTAAGCACTTCTCCCATTGCAAGAAAGATCAATCTAGTAGGCCAAACCAAACTGATAATTCGAAGAGACTTGCAAAAATAACCAATCATACATAAAAGAATCCAGAAGATTCAAATATTGTTCATAGATAAACTTGAGCATAAACCCACAATTCATCGGTCTCAACAAACACACTGCAAAAGAAGATTACATTGAATAGATCTCCACAAGAGAGGGGGAGAACATTGTATTGAGATCCAAAAAGAGAGAAGAAGCCATCTAGCTAATAACTATGGACCCGAAGGTCTGAAGTAAACTACTCACACATCATCGGAGAGGCTATGGTGTTGATGTAGAAGCCCTCCGTGATCGATGCCCCCTCCGACGGAGCTCCGAAACAGGCCCCAAGATGGGATCTCTCGGGTATAGAAGGTTGCGGCAGTGGAACTAGGTTTTTGGCTCCGTGTCTGGTAGTTTGGGGGTACGTAGGTATATATAGGAGGAAGAAGTACGTCGGTGGAGCAACGTGGGGCCCACGAGGGTGGAGGGCGCGCCTAGGGGGGTAGGCGCGCCCCACTACCTCGTGGCTTCCTGGTAGCTTTCTTGACGTAGGGTCCAAGTCCTCTGGATCATGTTCGTTCCGAAAATCATGTTCCCGAAGGTTTCATTCCGTTTGGACTCCGTTTGATATTCTTTTTCTGCGAAACTCTGAAATAGGCAAAAAAACAGCAATTCTGGGTTGGGCCTCCGGTTAATAGGTTAGTCCCAAAAATAATATAAAAGTGTATAATAAAGCCCAATAATGTCCAAAACAGAAGATAATATAGCATGGAGCAATCAAAAATTATAGATACGTTGGAGACGTATCAAGCATCCCCAAGCTTAATTCCTGCTCGTCCTCGAGTAGGTAAATGGTAAAAACAGAATTTTTGATGTGGGATGCTACTTGGCATAATTTCAATGTAATTCTTCTTAATTGTGGTATGAATATTCAGATCCGAAAGATTCAAGATAAAAGTTCAATATTGACATAAAAATAATAATACTTCAAGCATACTAACTAAGCAATTATGTCCTCTCAAAATAACATGGCCAAAGAAAGTTCATCCCTACAAAATCATATAGTTTAGTCATGCTCCATTTTCGTCACACAAGAATGTTCTCATCATGCACAACCCCGATGACAAGCCAAGCAATTGTTTCATACTTTAGTAATCTCAAACTTTTTCAACCTTCACGCAATACATGAGCGTGAGCCATGGATATAGCACTGTGGGTGGAATAGAATATGATGATGGGGGTTATGTGGAGAAGACAAAAAAGGAGAAAGTCTCACATCAACGAGGCTAATCAATGAGCTATGGAGATGCCCATTGATTGATGTTAATGCAAGGAGTAGGGATTGCCATGCAAAGGATGCACTAGAGCTATAAATATATGAAAGCTCAACAAAAGAAACTAAGTGGGTGTGCAGCCAACTTGCTTGCTCATGAAGACCTAGGGCACTTGAGGAGGCCCATTGTTGGAATATACAAGCCAAGTTCTATAATGAAAAATTCCCACTAGTATATGAAAATGACAAAACAAGAGACTCTCTATCATGAAGATTATGGTGCTACTTTGAAGCACAAGTGTGGTAAAAGGATAGTAACATTGTCCCTTCTCTCTTTTTCTCTCATTTTTTTGGGCCTTCTTTTTTTTATGGACTTTCTCTCTCTTTTTTTCCTCACTTGGGACAATGCTCTAGAAAATGATGATCATCACACTTCTATTTATTTACAACTCAATGATTACAACTCGATAGTAGAACAGAGTATGACTCTATATGAATGCCTCCGCAGTGTACCGGGATATGCAATGAACCAAGAGTGACATGTATGAAAGAATTATGAACGGTGGCTTTGCCACAAATACTATGTCAACTACATGATCACGCAAAGCAATATGACAATGATGAACGTGTCATGATAAACGGAACGGTGGAAAGTTGCATGGCAATATATCTCGGAATGGCTATGGAAATGCCATAATAGGTAGGTATGGTGGCTGTTTTGAGGAAGATATAAGGAGGTTTATGTGTGAAAGAGCGTATCATATCACGGGGTTTGGATGCACCGGCAAAGTTTGCACCAACTCTCAATGTGAGAAAGGGCAATGCACGGTACCGAAGAGGCTAGCAATGATGGAAAGGTGAGAGTGCGTATAATCCATGGACTCAACATTAGTCATAAAGAACTCACATACTTATTGCAAAAATCTACAAGTCATCAAAAATCACTACGCGCATGCTCCTAGGGGGATAGATTGGTAGGAAAAGACCATCGCTCGTCCCCGACCGCCGCTCATAAGGAGGACAATCAAAGAACACCTCATGTTTCAAATTTGTTACATAACGTTTACCATACGTGCATGCTACGGGACTTGCAAACTTTAACACAAGTATTTCTCAAATTCAAAACTACTCAACTAGCACAACTTTGATATCACTACCTCCATATCTCAAAACAATCATCAAGCATCAAACTTCTCTTAGTATTCAAAACACTCATAAGAAAGTTTTTACTAATCTTGAATACCTAGCATATTAGGATTATTTAAGCAAATTACCATGCTATTTAAGACTCTAAAAATAATCTAAGTGAAGCATGAGAGATCAATAGTTTTTATAAAACAAATCCACCACCGTGCTCTAAAAGATATAAGTGAAGTACTAGAGCAAAAACTATATAATTCAAAAGATATAAGTGAAGCACATAGAGTATTCTAATAATTTCCGAATCATGTGTGTCTCTCTCAAAAGGTGTGTACAGCAAAGATGAGTGTGGTAAACTAAAAAACAAAGACTCAAATCATACAAGACGCTCCAAGCATAACACATATCATGTGGTGAATAAAAATATAGCTCCAAGTAAAGTTACCGATGGAAGTAGACGAAAGAGGGGATGCCTTCCGAGGCATCCCCAAGCTTTGGCTTTTAGGTGTCCTTAGATTATCTTGGGGGTGCCATGGGCATCCCCAAGCTTAGACTCTTGCCACTCCTTGTTCCATAGTCCATCAAATATTTCACCCAAAACTTGAAAACTTCACAACACAAAACTGAGCAGAAAATCTCGTGAGCTCCGTTAGCGAAAGAAAACAAAAGACCACTTCAAGGTACTGTAATGAACTCATTCTTTATTTATATTGGTGTTAAACCTACTGTATTCCAACTTCTCTATGGTTTATAAACTATTTCACTAGCCATAGATTCATCAAAATAAGCAAACAACACACGAAAAACAGAATCTGTCAAAAACAGAACAGTCTGTAGTAATCTGTAACTAACGCAAACTTCTGGAACTCCAAAAAATCAGCCAAAATAGGAAGACCTAGAAACTTTGTTTATTGATCAGCAGCAATTGGAATCAATATTTTATCACGTTCTGGTGATTTTTAACAATTGTTTTCGTGAACAGAAAGTTTCTGGAATTTTCAGCAAGATCAAATAACTATCATCCAAGAAGATCCTATAGGTTTAACTTGGCACAAACACTAATTAAAACATAAAAAGACATCTAACCAGATGCTAGATCAAAGATTTATTCCTAAACAGAAGCAAAAATCAAAAAACTAAAAATAAAATTGGGTTGCCTCCCAACAAGCGCTATCGTTTAACGCCCCTAGCTAGGCAAAATAGCAAGGATAGATCTAGGTATTGCCATCTTTGGCTTTCAGTTTTTTAGCGGAATCTAGCTCGAATCCGGGAGGTTCTTTACATTTCCCTTCATATTCAGAAATTTTTAGATCTAAAGAATCCAACCGCTTATTGCAAAGGGTAATCAACATATTCATGCAGTGAAGATTTCCACTAACACCCTTAAGAGGTTCAAGAGATTTTTGTAAAATTTTCGTTACTTCGCAAATTTTCTCAAAAACTTGCGTTTCTTCCTGGGTATGATGAGGCCCCTTTTGTTGAGGTAGTGTTCCCACTATACCTTCTATAACTTCAAGCGCAATACTGGGATCAATTTCAATAAAATTGCCTTTGGCAACGCAATCCAAGAGTTGTCTATGAGACATATTCAGTCCAACATAAAAATTGTGAAGTAGAATTCTAAGGTTTACTTCAAAGGTACAATTACGATAAGACTCCATCATTCTAAACCAAGCATCTTTTAAGTTTTCTCCTTGTCTTTGTTTGAAGTGAAAAACTTCAAACTCAGGAGACAACGGAGTTGATAAAGGGCTAGCCATGACGGCAAAGCGAGCGGTAAAGAGGTGAACGGAAATGAGAGGGCGAATAAAATGGCAAGGGTGAAGTGGGGGAGAGGAAAACGAGAGGCAAATGGCAAATAATGTAATGCGGGAGATAAGGGTTTGTGATGGGTACTTGGTATGTTGACTTTTGCGTAGGCCTCCCCGGCAACGGCGCCAGAAATCCTTCTTGCTACCTCTTAAGCACTGCGTTGGTTTTCCCTTGAAGAGGAAAGGGTGATGCAGCAAAGTAGCGTAAGTATTTCCCTCGGTTTTTGAGAACCAAGGTATCAATCCAGTAGGAGGCCACACACGAGTCCCTCGCACCTACACAAACAAATAAATCCTCGCAACCAACGCGATAAGGGGTTGTCAATCCCTACACGGTCACTTACGAGAGTGAGATCTAATAGATATGATAAGATAATGTTTTTGGTATTTTTATGATAAAGATGCAAAGTAAATAAAGTAAAATAAAAACAACGCTAGAAATAACTTGTTGACGGGAGATTAATATGATGGAAAATAGACCCGGGGGCCATAGGTTTCACTAGTGGCTTCTCTCAAGAGCATAAGTATTTACGGTGGGTGAACAAATTACTGTTGAGCAATTGACAGAATTGAGCATAGTTATGAGAATATCTAGGTATGATCATGTATATAGGCATCACGTCCAAGACAAGTAGACCGACTCCTGCCTGCATCTACTACTATTACTCCACACATCGACCGCTATCCAGCATGCATCTAGAGTATTAAGTTCATAAGAACAGAGTAACGCTTTAAGCAAGATGACATGATGTAGAGGGATATACTCATGCAATATGATAAAAAAACCATCTTGTTATCCTCGATGGCAACAATACAATACGTGCCTTGCTGCCCCTACTGTCACTGGGAAAGGACACCGCAAGATTGAACCCAAAGCTGAGTACTTCTCCCATTGCAAGAAAGATCAATCTAGTAGGCCAAACCAAACTGATAATTCGAAGAGACTTGCAAAGATAACCAATCATACATAAAAGAATTCAGAAGATTCAAATATTGTTCATAGATAAACTTGATCATAAACCCACAATTCATCGGTCTCAACAAACACACTGCAAAAGAAGATTACATCGAATAGATCTCCACAAGAGAGGGGGAGAACATTGTATTAAGATCCAAAAAGAGAGAAGAAGCCATCTAGCTAATAACTATGGCCCCGAAGGTCTGAAGTAAACTACTCACACATCATCGGAGAGGCTATGGTGTTGATGTAGAAGCCCTCCGTGATCGATGCCCCCTCCGGCGGAGCTCCAGAACAGTCCCCAAGATGGGATCTCTCGGGTACAGAAGGTTGCGGCAGTGGAATTAGGTTTCTGGCTCCGTATCTGGTAGTTTGGGGGTACGTAGGTATATATAGGAGGAAGGAGTACGTCGGTGGAGCAACGTGGGGCCCAGGAGGGTGGAGGGCACGCCTAGGGGGGTAGGCGCGCCCCCCTACCTCGTGGCTTCCTGGTAGCTTTCTTGACGTAGGGTCCAAGTCCTCTGGATCATGTTCGTTCCGAAAATCACGTTCCCAAAGGTTTCATTCCGTTTGGACTCCGTTTGATATTCTTTTTCTGCGAAACTCTGAAATAGGCAAAAAACAACAATTCTGGGCTGGGCCTCCGTTTAATAGGTTAGTCCCAAAAATAATATAAAAGTGTATAATAAAGCCCAATAATGTCCAAAACAGAAGATAATATAGCATGGAGCAATCAAAAATTATAGATACGTTGGAGACTTATCACGCCGCGGGGGTACTTCAATGGATTTTCCCGGAGATCTCTATGAGTTATACAAAACTGATCCTGAAGAGAGCTATGGCCAACGCAAAACACGAATCCAATGGATTCGAAAATATTGGGCCGAGCAATGGTTCAAGTACAGATTCGTCACCAAGGAATATGCTGAAAAGAATGCCATCAAGTGTCCTTGGGCGGATATTCTCTATAGAAATCTTCAACCCAAAACCAAATCTGAAGCTATTGATCAAGGTTTCTACCCTTGCATGGTCCATGGACCACAGCCTGCAGATGTCGACCCATCGTCTCTGTTATGGTGTCGCGAAGACAGTTTGTTCAAGCGCAACTACAAGTTAGCCAAGGACTCAGTCGTGAAAAACAAGAAAGCGTTTGGACTCGACTTCAACCCCGGTCCATCTGCTCCTCGGGCTGATGGCACCCGTGATGCTAAACCCAATATTGTCGGGCCCTTCTACAACCTCGAGGGTCTTCTCACTCACATTGTTGTTCAGGGGGTAGTCGTGGATCAGTCCGCGGACGATGATGATTCTGATGAAGAACCAGCTCCAACCAAGCCACAAAAGCAGAAGAAAACTAAGGCTTCAAGGCCCGCTGCTGCACCAAGCGCTTCACGTGCGAAGCCACTGGCCACTGCTCCTCCTGCACCAAGTATTCATTCTGAAGATCTTTCTCGTGTCTCCAAGAAGACCGAAAAGCCCCAGAAGAAAATTGTCAAGAGTTCTGGACAAGCATTGACCCCAGCTGTCGTGCTGCGAAACGAGATTGAAGCCATTGATCTGTCTAGTGACGATGAGTTTGGTGATGATGCTCTTGAGCAGCTGATAAAGAGCAAGCAAGAGGCGGAGATCTTCAATGATTTGCCCCTCTTCGATGTGGACATCTTGAATAATTTCATTGATGAGTGGTTTGACAACCCAAGTCTCAGTATCGATGATCTTCAGCTTCCAATTGGCATCAGCATCTCCTTCCACGGAGCCATTGCTCCTGAGCTGGCTCTAGCTCAAAAGATTGTCGAACTGAAGAACAAAATTGACTATGAGAAAGCCCAGTTCAAGAAGCACATGGCCAAGCTCAGTGTGGCTGATGTTCAAAACTTCAAGCTGATGTTGCATGACCTCAAGGAGGCATTTCATAAGAAACGTGAAGAAGCAAAAGGTTCAAGAGAGCGAATGAAACTCCTCGCTGCAAAATGTGTTCAAGCTCACAATGAAGCAGAAAAACGCAAGGCTCTTGGACGTCCAGGCATCGACCCCAAGATGGCTGCCAAAACGAAGAAGCTTGCTGTGGCCCAAGCTGAAGCATCAAGGCAGGAAGCACCTCGCATTGTCTTCCCTGCCAGCATGACAGACTCGAAGCCTAAGGTCCCCACAGTAACTTCAGAACTCAAGAAAACAAGGACAGCTGAAGCCGAAGCCAGGAAGCGCAAGAACAAGAATGCCTCTGATGATGCACCACAGACCAAGAAGCGGAAGACAAAGTCTTCAAAGAAAGATCGGGCTGCTCCCACAGAGCCCCTTGTTGTCGAGCCCATCTCTGTTGCTCGTCTGGCATCCGAACACCAAGAGCGTCAGTTAATAGTTCACGAGCCTGCTTCCACAGAGGCTCCTGAAGCTGAAGAAGTTCCAGCTGTTGATCCCATCACAGCTGAAGACATTGGTCCCCAAGACAATGTACATGATGATGAAGTCCTTCCTCAGATCGAGCACCAAACGGTATCATCGCTTGTTCTCACGAATAGCGAGCTCATCAGCATTGGTCGTCCTTTGACGCCAATCACTCAGGATGCTTCGTGGGCTGATCACCCACAACAAGACACTCCAAGTCAAGTATCACCTAGTACTCCCCCAACTCAAGTCACCACTCTGGTGCTTGATGATGACGACTATGTGGTCCAGCCAACTCCCTCTCCAAAAGCTTCGCCCGCATTTCGCAGGCTTCGCAAAGGACCAAGGCCACAAGTCACTCTGTCGAGCGTTCCAGAAGGAGAAGTGCAAAACAACTCAGTAGCACGACAAGTGTTTCCTGACGCCACTCCAACTGTGAACGTCTCAGAATCTGGAGCCAAAGCTGCTGAAGATACACCGGCTGCATCAGCCGCAGAACAACAAGAAATCCATGAAGAAGAAGAAGAACGTGTTGCCACACCCCCTATCAACCAAGATGTTCTCGAGGAGAAAGAGTCTGTGCCTGACCCTCCAGCTACTCAAGTGGAGGTTGAAAACATTGTGGCGGCCACCAACAACACTACTGAAGCCAATGACGTGGTCATGACTGAAGCTAATGTGGCACCTGAAGTGAATACGGTGCCAGCAGCTCCTGAAGCCACTATGGCACCTGAAGCCATTGTGCAGCTTGAAGCCCATGTCAATGTCGATGCTCCTGTACCACCTCCAAGGCCTCACCCTATTGAGCTGGCATTTGATCGTGGCCAACCTGTCATGGTTCGTTGGCCTATACTAGTTCCTCCTCCTGCTCCCGGACCTCAATTTGATTATCATGTGGAGCACATGCCTCAGGTTCAGAAGCCAAAACCAAGGCTGCCAAGGTTTCCAGGTACTGCAACTTCACCAGGATCGTTCAATGTGAATGGCTTCATTGCACACAGCACCTTCTTTGATAGCGCCAAGAACCCATATTCGAAGCCAAGAATTTCATCTGATCGGTTCTGGAGCTATCAACAGCGCAGTTACTATTCTTGTGTTCTTTACAATCAAGGGCGCATCATTCCCCATATGTGTCTCGACTACGAAGCTATTCCTGGCCTGCCCTGCTTGGAAGAAGCCCTAGACTGCTTCAGAGATGCTGGCCTTCGGCAATTTGTGACTGATAAAGAGCACTGGAACAAAGAGCTTCTGCTACAATTCTATGCCACCCTCCACATTCCCTGCTACAACAGGGATCCGAAGACATGGGTCCTTGAGTGGATGACAGGCAATGTACACCATGAAGCTGAAGCTCTTGATATCATTGAGCTTACTGCCCTTCCCACTCCAGGTGAACTCTATGAACCTGGTTGTCAGCTTCACCGCAATGCTTTGGAGAGCATCTTCCAGAAGCCTGAGCCAAATATGAGCCAAATGCTGAGCATGATGAAGCCATTGCCTCAAGATGCTGAATACCCAAACAAATTCTTTGTTGAAGACCTAGAGTATCTGCCCCGCACCATCTATCATATTATCAGGCGAACTCTATGGCCCGTCAAAGGACATTCTTCTGCAGCAAAGCTTGAAGGCTCAATGAAGACACTGGTCTTCTATATTCTCAATGGCATCAGCTTCAATGCTCAGGATTTCTTCATTCGACAACTTGCTGCATCTGGCTCTGATCTCTTTGGTCTGAAGTTTTACGCTCCATGGGTTATGCGCCTCATCAAGCTTCACTCTGCTATCAACTATCAGCCGTCTGCGCGCAACCATCTGATATTCTTGCCAGAGGTTGATATGTCTGTCGAAGCCATATACCCAGAGCCTGCCAAGGAGCCAATTTATCTTCACAACGTCGATCGTCAAAGTTTCACTCAACCTCTTGAAGGAGTTCTTGCTGCAACTCGTGTTTATCCTTTGGCTGGAAATACTCGTGCACCTCATCGTGCCCATACTGAAGCCACTGAAAGCACTATTGCACAAAGGCCTCGGAAGCGATCTCGTGTTCTCAATGACCGAGAGCTTCTCGTGGCCCTGCATCAGAAGCAAGATAAGCATCATGACTGGCTCAAGCGTCAGATGCAGAGTCTCTTGGTGGATGTTAATCGCATTCGCAATCTAGCCACCAAGAATGCATTTGTCACTCATGAAACCTGTCGGCGGTCGTGGAAGAGTCTGACATTGCTCAGTTCTGAAGATGATCTTCAACAAGATGGCTTCATAGAGAGATTCAAATTTGATTCCACTCCTCCCAGGAATGTTGTCTTGCGCCGGACTCCCTCAGTCGAAGACTCTGAGTACTCCTCCTCAGCGGCTACTGTCAATGCCAGAGTCATTGATGATGAAGATGATGCTACTTCACCAACTACAACTTCGGCGCGTATCGACACTGCACCACCGGACTCTAACGTCGACCCCGCTCCTTCACCTACTCCTCATGGGAACGAGTAGAGGCTCTATGTCTTCACACCTTTTTGGTCCTTACTGACAAAAGGGGGAGAAGCATATCAGTTGATAGTCTTCAAGCTGGTCCATAGGGTGGTTGCTTTATATTTTTCCAAGTGCTTACAGCTCTCGTTTTGATACATTAGGTTCTTTGGGTTGTAACACTTAAACTTGATGGTCGTCTGCTATTTTTACTGCTATTCTGTGATGCGATGATAAATTCCGCATGAAGTCATTCCGCAGACATCCATTTTTCATTATGCATGTCATTATCTTCGTTATATCCTTTCATGCATGATGAATTGTCTTCTTAAGTTGAAGAGGATCTCCACAAGTACAACCTGCCATGTGCATTTGCATTCAAAAGCAAAATACTTATATGCACATCTTCAGGGGAGCCTTTTGCTACTTATGAAGACAATACCTTAACCCGTACATTTTCACATACTTTTATCCCCGTTCAAAACTTCAACCAGTTTGTCATCAATCACCAAAAAGGGGAGATTGTAAGTGCATCTAGTGCCACCCCTAGTTGGTTTGGAGTATTCACGACAAACCTGGTTGAGGGACTAATGTGTTTGTGAGAATTGCAGGATAACACAGGTAGTAGTCCCTCATTGATTCGGTTTACCTACCGGAGATGACCCCTAAAAATGTGCGAAGACATTGAGGACAATGGTGGTCTGTGAAGATATTCACATTGAGGACTATGACATGAGAAGACATCGCATGAAGACTATGGAGTGCGAAGACTTAGTTGTTTCGTAGTTTTCTTTTCTTCTTTGTTGAGTCATAGGAACCACCGCACTGTTAAGTGGGGTCCAAGTGAACAAAGTCAGAGTGAATGAAGTGATGCTCAACCAAATCCTATGTTTTCGAGCGAAGACAATGAGGGCAAATCTTATCTAGAGTCGGATAAGTCAGCTTTACTTGTAGCCCAAGTCAAGCTCCCGCGTGTGTTTGAAATCTGACCGTTGGACACGCGTCAGTTCCTTAGTGACCCAAGGTCATTTCGGACAAATCAGGTCGGGTTGCCTCCTGGCTATAAATAGCCCACCCCCTACACCATAAATTGGTGGCTGCTCAGAGTTAGTGCACGGCTTTTATCATTTGAGAGCAACCCACCTCCGAAGCATTTGAGAGAGAGATCCTTGCGAGGACAAAGCCCAAACCACCCAGAGCCCAAAGAGTGTTTGGCATCACTGAAGTCTTTCTGTCCGCGTGATCTGAAGACATGTCACACTTGAGGATTGTGTATCCTCCAGCCGGTTAGGCGTCGCGTTCTGAGCATCCAAGAGTCATTGTGGATTGCCGATGAATGTAGTCTGTGAAGGTTCAGAAGTCTACCTTGAAGACTTACCAGAGTGATTGGGCGAGGACTAAGTGTCCTTAGCTCAAGGGGAATAAGGTGAAGACGCGGTCTCCTGAGTTAAATCTCAGCCTCCCTAACCAGACGTACAGTTGTCACAGCAACTGGAACTGGTCCAACAAATCACTGTCCTCTCCAAGCTACTGGTTCTATCTCTTCCTTCTCTTTACTTACAGTTTGTCTTCGTGAAGTCATTGCCTGCTTGCATTATCTGTTTGACTTCACTGTGTGACGACTTGATCTGATTGGCTTCATACTATCTTCCATCCTGATCCATACTGCCTAGCTGCTAATAGTCTTCGTGCTTTCACTTCTTTGAATACTTGACTATGGCTTGCCTAGTGTAGTCTACCTTCCGCTGCATATCAATAGGATCATTTCTATTGCTTGTCTTCGAAACTCCCATGTATTGAAGACTTTCATAAAAATCGCCTATTCACCCCCCTCTAGTCGATATCCAGCTCTTTCACATCACATGTTATCGATATCATCGAGGCAGAATACTGAAACCATCACCAGCCTCTAACCTTGTTCTTGGACCTTAGTCATCCCCTAAATAAAGACGGCACTGCACAAGATCAACTTCAGATAGAACAAACACCACTAGATCCACCGCACCAAGCGAATAATGGAATAAGGCTCCCACGAACCCCTCAGTTCACCATCTGGGGGGGGGGGTCGGGGATTTTTTTCCAAACATAAGCGTCAATGCCATCCAAACGCCAATGTGGGACAAACTAATCTGAATCCCAACTACAACTGAGGCGAAGGGCTGCAGTTTCCCTGCCCTTCCATCATCGAAGCGACAATCATTGGGAAAAAGAACCCACAGCCTCGCCGACAGAGCGAGAGAGGAGTTGGTCGTTTCCTGGTCGACTTTTTGGAAGGAAGAAAGGAAGTGATATATCAATTTAGGAGTTGTCAACTGCTCAGGTATTTTAAAGAAGAAAAAACTTAGGCGTGGATCTCTATCTAACAAACCATAATTGTCTTTTTCTCTCGAAGGCCTTCTTCCATGGTGTAGTATTTCATCAGTCCAACTACATGAACCGGTGCATCGCATTGTTGTTCTTTAACAACTCGGTGGTCCCATAAGTTGACACTGAATTTAGCAAAAATGATACAACACTACAAGAAAGACCTAAATGAAAGTGTAAATTACTTAGAAGCCCTCTCATCAGGACCTAGAATAATACAGATAATGCAATTGGGTCCTTGTACAAATGTCAATCTCGTCGAAGACGCTAGGGCCACCATCTTTGTCACATGCCTTGCCAAACCGAAGGCAAAGGGTGAAGAGCCTCCCCATGGATGTTGGGAGAGCGAACCCGAGACATATATCATGTTGATCTTTAGTTGAGGTCGATGCAACGGAAGAAGAATGAGAAAGCACCTCCATGACAAAACTACACTACCACTATTTTCTCTGACCACTTGATTACTCGGCCATGAAAATTTAGAGCATGGAGCACATTTGAATAGTATATTTATTACTCTATATGCAACATATTAGATGTAATGACGTCTTATATTATGGGATAGAGGGAGTAGTGGGATTCATGCTCTCAGCGATCATGCACAGTTTCAACAGTATACAAGCTTACAGTGTGACGGTGTCCAGGCCGAGGGGTCTCTCACGTCGTTTCCTAGCCTGGTGGGCCAGGATGAGGACCCCTAGGTCCGTTCCATCCTAGAACACTTTGGGCGGCCTATGATGGGCTTTACAAAGACTTCAGAAGACTTGACGTACAAGCGAAGATACCAAAGTTGTGGAGGACTCTACCTCCATCGATGTAGTCGACTAGGATCTATAACTATAGGATCCCCGGTATATTATATAAGCCAACAGTCGTCGGGCTTGTCGATAGACAACATACAATTCCTTGTGTTCACCTGTACTTTGTACACACCTCTATCATAATATACATGAGTAGGAGTAGGGTATTATCTCCATCATGTGAGCCTGAACCTGTGTGAAACCTTGCCTCATGTTACCATCCAGCCCAATCACGTAGCTGGGATACCCTACCAACAAATCTACTAGATTTAGCTCCAACGATGGTGGCCCATGCAGGAACCGCTTGGTGAACTCAGGGGCTCGATGGGAGTTCGGACCGGTTCTGGCGTGATTTATGCGTCGGGCTAGATGTTCATCTTCGGCGTTGCCACTTTCATCGCCGACTCGACTAGCCACCTCGGCCAGGTCAAGAATTACACTATAGGTCGAATCGTGAGATTCGGCAACCTAGAGTACTTTGCGGATTCCCGCAAAAAGTTGATCCTCAAGGGTTTGGCATCGCATCAAATCCAAGAGCAGCAGAAGCCGGTTCTCGCGGACTCGATGTCAGACCATATCCGATAGAACTCGACTTTTGTAGAAAAAAATAGTCTTAAAGGGGGGCTACAATCCCTAGGGCCCATTTTGCACTGTTATTTTTCTAAAAAAGTAGACTTATAATGGTATGTTATAAATGCAATAATTTCAATATAAAAAGAACACTTTTATATAGCACATAAATATTTTATGAAAAACACGAACATTTTAAACTTATATAAGCATTTATTGAAATATATAGAAAAAGATTTCCTTTGTTAAATCATGAACACTTTTATATACTACATGAATATTTTTTTAAACTATGAACATCTTCAAACTTACTTAAACATTTATTAAAATATATAGATGAACAAAAATATTTAAAGCCTGAACACTTTAATATACTAGATGAATATTTTGTTTTAAGTGTGAACAATTTTAAATTTCTGTAGCCATTTACTAAAATATATAGAAACATATATAATTACTTTGATATTTTTATAAATATGCAAATTATTACTTGAATAGTTTTGTGATTTATAATTTAATTATATGGATAAATGTTAAATTAACACATGATTGTTTTTATAATGTAATTAACTATATATATATATTATTTATAACACATTACGTATTATATTTCACTTATATTATATAGATTAAAAAATAGTGCAAAATGGGCTTCATGGACTGCAGCCCACTTAAGACTCAAAGAATAAATATCGGATGTATCCACATAGGACATGAAATGCTCGTGGGTTGGGTGGTTAGCACTGGGTTGTCAGGTGGACTCATGCGGCTAACTACCTTGCAGAACGCCCGTGCGTTGCTATGGGCTATTCTCATGTTATCTTCAACACGTGGGCTCAGCACAAAAACTTCACCTACGATGCATCTTTCTCTTTTTCTGTGGGGCCCTCCCCTTCTTAGTTTTCCGCCGTAGTGAGACATTTCTCGCTAGAGCCTCCTACTTTAAAACCAGATGAAGCCCACCTCACCTTCATCATGCATTTCAATAGGGATGATTTTTTTATATTTATAATAAAATAGAGTGGGTTAAACTAACACATACTATTGATACAAAACAACAAATAACCATAGAGATCATTCTTAAAGGTTCATTCAAGTTTGCAAATGCGCACTAACGTGGGAGGCGAGTGGCAACCTGAATGTAGTCACCAATAAGATCCACCTCCAGCCCACATACCATTCATTGCTAGAAGAGATAATTGCCGTTCTTCTCTTACCCGTCCTTCTCTACATCTTCTACTCCTAACCTCTTCGTCAACCAGTTTCGTTGGCGCCAGTCAGCACCACGTCAACATTAGTGCGTTCATCAGCGATGCCTTATCTTCTTCTCTTCGTTTTACATTTCTTTGGGTGCACAAGATACACTTGGCTAGCGGCCGTTTTTCATTTTCTTTTTTATCCAAGTATGGTTGGCCGTCCTACCTCACCGAAGTTCTCGTTCCTACTTATTTTTTAGAATACTCTTTCTTTATTTTTTGGAACACTCATTTCTTCTCCAACATCATGGATCACTTGGTTGTTTTGGTTTTTCCCTTATCTTGGAACACACTATCTTCCTACTGAAGCATTTACCATCTGGCGAATGTTGTGTCGTGTTATCCTCACCCGCAAATGTTTCGGCAACCGTCAGTGTGTGGACATCATGCATAGCATGGTCGTCATCCATCTTGGTGAACGCTAGGTCGAACAATGTTGCGAGCACATGGTGGCTGTTGTCCTTGTTGGCAAGCCGTGCTCGGGCATGTCGCTGAGATAATTAATTATTTACACAAATAATTAATGGCCTACCTAATTCTATGCATGCCAAATTATCTGCCAAATTGGGAAAATTCCTACTTCTAATTATCTGTAGGCATAATTAACTGTCTACCTAATTAATTAATTGCATTAATGACTCGGTTTTCAAATTTATTGGGTGCAAAAAATCCTATTTAAATGGCCTAATTAATTGCATATGTAATTAATGTCTAGCTAATCAATTCTATTGATGGTTTGATTTCTGAATTGATTCAACGCTCGATTTCCGAAATTTTTGCATGAATGACTGCTATGAATGATGATGACGACTACTGAGTATTGTAGAACACATTTTTTTACGGATTTTTGACATTTGAATGGACACACTGTTGGGGAACGTAGTAATTTCAAAAATTTCCTACACACACGCAACATCATGGTGATGCATAGCAACGAGAGGGGAGAGTGTTGTCCACGTACCTTCGTAGACTGAAAGCGGAAGCGTTAACACAACGCGGTTGATGTAGTCGTACGTCTTCACGATCCGACCGATCAAGTAGCGAACGCACGGCACCTCCGAGTTCAGCACACGTTCAGCCCGATGACGTCCCTCGACCTCTGATCCAGCCGAGTGTTGAGGGAGAGTTTCGTCAGCACGACGGCGTGGTGACGATGATGATGTTCTACCGACACAGGGCTTCGCCTAAGCACCGCTACAGTATTATCGAGGTGGACTATGGTGGAGGGGGCACCACACACGGCTAAAAGATCAAACGATCAATTGTTGTCTCTCTAGGGTGCCCCCCTGCCCCCGTATATAAAGGAGCAAGGGGGGAGGTGCGGCCGGCCAGGAGGGGGCGCGCCAGGAGGAGTCCTACTCCCACCGGGAGTAGGACTCCCTCCCTTTTCCTTGTTGGATTAGGAGTGGAGGGGGAAAGAGGAGGGAGAGAGGAAGGAAAGGGGGGGCGCCGCCCCCCTCTCCTTGTCCTATTCGGACTAGGGGGAGGGGCGCGCGGCCCTGCCCTGGCCGCCTCTCCTCTCTTCCACTAAGGCCCGCTATGGCCCATTAAGCCCCCGGGGGGTTCCGGTAACCTCCCGGTACTCCGGTAAAATTCCGATTTCACCCGGAACACTTCCGATATCCAAATATAGGCTTCCAATATATCAATCTTCATGTCTCGACTATCTCGAGACTCCTCGTCATGTCCGTGATCACATCCGGGACTCTGAACAACCTTCGGTACATCAAAACATATAAACTCATAATATAACCGTCATCAAAACTTTAAGCATGCGGACCCTACGGGTTCGAGAACTATGTAGACATGACCGAGACACGTCTCCGGTCAATAACCAATAGCGGAACCTGGATGCTCATATTGGCTCCCACATATTCTACGAAGATCTTTATCAGTCAGACCGCATAACAACATACGTTGTTCCCTTTGTCATCGGTATGTTACTTGCCCGAGATTCGATCCTCGGTATCTCAATACCTAGTTCAATCTCGTTACCGGCAAGTCTCTTTACTCGTTCCGTAATACATCATCCCGCAACAAACTCATTAGTTGCAATGCTTGCAAGGCTTAAGTGATGTGCATTACCGAGAGGGCCCAGAGATACCTCTCCGACAATCGGAGTGACAAATCCTAATCTCGAAATACGCCAACCCAACAAGTACCTTCGAAGACACCTGTAGAGCACCTTTATAATCACCCAGTTATGTTGTGACGTTTGGTCGCACACAAAGCGTTCCTCCGGTAAATGGGAGTTTCATAATCTCATAGTCATAGGAACATGTATAAGTCATGAAGAAAGCAATAGCAACATACTAAACGATCGAGTGCTAAGCTAACGGAATGGGTCAAGTCAATCACATCATTCTCCTAATGATGTGATCCCGTTAATCAAATGACAACTCATGTCTATGGCTAGGAAACATAACCATCTTTGATCAACGAGCTAGTCAAGTAGAGGCATACTAGTGACACTCTGTCTATGTATTCACACAAGTATTATGTTTCCGGTTAATACAATTCTAGCATGAATAATAAACATTTATCATGATATAAGGAAATAAAGAATAACTTTATTATTGCCTCTAGGGCATATTTCCTTCAGTCTCCCACTTGCACTAGAGTCAATAATCTAGATCACATCGCCATGTGATTTAACATCAATAGTTCACATCACCATGTGATTAACACCCATAGTTCACATCTCATGTGACCAACACCCAAAGGGTTTACTAGAGTCAATAATCTAGTTCACATCGCTATGTGATTAACACCCAAAGAGTACTAAGGTGTGATCATGTTTTGCTTGTGAGATAATTTTAGTCAACGGGTCTGTCACATTCAGATCCGTAAGTATTTTGCAAATTTCTATGTCTACAATTCTCTGCATGGAGCTACTCTAGATAATTGCTCCCACTTTCAATATGTATCCAGATTGAGACTTAGAGTCATCTGGACCAGTGTCAAAATTTGCATCGACGTAACCCTTTACGACGAATCCTTTTTGTCACCTCCATAATCGAGAAACATATCCTTATTCCACTAAGGATAATTTTGACCGCTGTCCAGTGATCTACTCCTAGATCACTATTGTACTCCCTTGCCAAAATCAGTGTAGGGTATACAATAGATCTGGTACACAGCATGGCATACTTTATAGAACCTATGGCCAAGGCATAAGGAATGACTTTCATTCTATTTCTATCTTCTGCCGTGGTCGGGCTTTGAGTCTTACTCAATTTCACACCTTGTAACACAGGCAAGAAACTCTTTCTTTGACTGTTCCATTTTGAACTACTTCAAAATCTTGTCAAGATATGTACTCATTGAAAAGACTTATCAAGCGTCTTGATCTATCTCTATAGATCTTGATGCTCAATATGTAAGCAGCTTCACCGAGGTCCTTCTTTGAAAAACTCGTTTCAAATACTCCTTTATGCTTTGCAGAATAATTCTACATTATTTCCAATCAACAATATGTCATCCACATATACTTATTAGAAATGTTGTAGTGCTCCCACTCACTTTCTTGTAAATACAGGCTTCACCGCAAGTCTGTATAAAACTATATGCTTTGATCAACTTATCAAAGCGTATATTTCAACTCCGAGATGCTTGCACCAGTCCATAGATGGATCGCTGGAGCTTGCATATTTTGTTAGCACCTTTAGGATTGACAAAACCTTTTGGTTGCATCATATACAACTCTTCTTTAATAAATCCATTAAGGAATGCAGTTTTGTTTATCCATTTGCCAGATTTCATAAAATGCGGCAATTGCTAACATGATTCGGACAGACTTAAGCATAGATACAAGTGAGAAACTCTCATCGTAGTCAACACCTTGAACTTGTCGAAAACCTTTTTGCGGCAATTCTAGCTTTGTAGATAGTAACACTACTATCAGTGTCCGTCTTCCTTTTGAAGATCCATTTATTTTCTATGGCTTGCCGATCATCGGGCAAGTCAACCAAAGTCCACACTTTGTTCTCATACATGGATCTCATCTCAGATTTCATGGCCTCAAGCCATTTTGCGGAATCTGGGCTCACCATCGCTTCCTCATAGTTCGTAGGTTCGTCATGGTCAAGTAACATGACCTCCAGAACAGGATTACCGTACCACTCTGGTGCGGATCTCACTCTGGTTGACCTACGAGGTTCGGTAGTAACTTGATCCGAAGCTTCATGATCATCATCATTAACTTCCTCACTAATTGGTGTAAGCATCACTGGAACTGATTTCAGTGATGAACTACTTTCCAATTCGGGAGAAGGTACAGTTACCTCATCAAGTTCTACTTTCCTCCCACTCACTTCTTTCGAGAGAAACTCCTTCTCTAGAAAGGATCCATTCTTAGCAACGAATGTCTTGCCTTCGGATCTGTGATAGAAGGTGTACCCAACAGTCTCCTTTGGGTATCCTATGAAGACATATTTCTCCGATTTGGGTTTGAACTTATCAGGATGAAACTTTTTCATATAAGCATCACAACCCCAAACTTTAAGAAACGACAACTTTGGTTTCTTGCCAAACCACAGTTCATATTGTGTCGTCTCAACGGACTTAGACGGTGCCCTTTTTAACGTGGATGCAGCTGTCTTTAATGCATAACCCCAAAACGATAGTGGTAAATCGGTAAGAGACATCATAGATTGCACCATATCTAATAAAGTACGGTTACGATGTTCGGACACACCATTACACTGTGGTGTTCCAGGTGGCGTGAGCAGTGAAACTATTTCACATTGTTTTAACTGAAGACCAAACTCGTAACTCAAATACTCTTCTCCACGATCAGATCGTAGAAACTTTATTTTCTTATCACGGTGATTTTCCACTTCACTCTGAAATTCTTTGAACTTTTCAAATGTTTCAGACTTATGTTTCATCAAGTAGATATACCCATATCTGCTCAAATCATCTGTGAAGGTCAGAAAATAATGATACCCGCCGCGAGCCTCAACACTCATCAGATCTTATACATCAATATGTATTATTTCCAATAAGTCAGTCGCTCACTCCATTGTTCCGGAGAACGGAGTCTTAGTCATCTTGCCCATGAGGCATGGTTCGCAAGCATCAAGTGATTCATAATCACGTGATTCCAAAAGTCCATTAGCATGGAGTTTCTTCATGCGCTTTACACCAATATGACCTAAACGGCAGTGCCACAAATAAGTTGCACTATCATTATCAACTCTGCATCTTTTGGCTTCAACATTATGAATATGTGTATCACTACTATCGAGATTCATCAAAAATAGACCACTCTTCAAGGGTGCATGACCATAAAAGATATTACACATATAAATAGAACAACCGTTATTCTCTGATTTAAATGAATAACCGTCTCGCATCAAACAAGATCCAGATATAATGTTCATGCTCAACGCTGGCACCAAATAACAATTATTTAGGTCTAATACTAATCCCGAAGGTAGATGTAGAGGTAGCGTGCCGACGGCGATCACATTGACTTTGGAACCGTTTCCCACGCGCATCATCACCTCGTCCTTGGCCAGTGTTCGCTTAATCCGTAGTCCCTGTTTCGAGTTGCAAATATTAGCAACAGAACCAGTATCAAATACCCAGGTGCTACTGCGAGCTCTAGTAAGGTACACATCAATAACATGTATATCACATATACCTTTGTTCACCTTGCCATCCGTCTTATCCGCCAAATACTTGGGGCAGTTCCGCTTCCAGTGACCAGTCTGCTTGCAGTAGAAGTACTCAGTCTCAGGCTTAGGTCCAGACTTGGGTTTCTTCTCTTGAGCAGCAACTTGTTTGCTGTTCTTTTTGAAGTTCCCCTTCTTCTTCCCTTTGCCCTTTTTCTTGAAACTGGTGGTCTTATTGATCATCAACACTTGATGCTCCTTCTTGATTTCTACCTCCGCAGCCTTTAGCATTGCGAAGAGCTCGGGAATCATCTTATCCATCCCTTGCATGTTATAGTTCATCACGAAGCTCTTGTGGCTTGGTGGCAGTGATTGAAGAATTCTGTCAATGACGCTATCATCCGGAAGATTAACTCCTAGTTGAATGAAGTGATTGTTATACCCAGACATTTTGAGTATATGCTCACTGACAGAACTATTCTCCTCCATCTTGCAGCTGTAGAACTTATTGGAGACTTCATATCTCTCAATCCGGGCATTTGCTTGAAATATTAACTTCAACTCCTGGAACATCTCATATGCTCCATGACGTTCAAAACGTCGTTGAAGTCCCGATTCTAAGCCGTAAAGCATGGCACATTGAACTATCGAGTAGTCATCAGCTTTGCTCTACCAGACGTTCATAACATCTGGTGTTGCTCCTGCAGCAGGTCTGGCACCCAACGGTGCTTCCAGGACGTAATTCTTCTGTGCAGCAATGAGGATAATCCTCAAGTTACGGACCCAGTCCGTGTAATTGCTACCATCATCTTTCAACTTTGCTTTCTCAAGGAACGCATTAAAATTCAACGGAACAACAGCACGGGCCATCTATCTACAATCAACATAGACAAGCAAGATACTACCAGGTACTAAGTTCATGATAAATTTAAGTTCAATTAATCATATTACTTAAGAACTCCCACTTAGATAGACATCCCTCTAATCCTCTAAGTGATCACGTGATCCATATCAACTAAACCATGTCCGATCATCACGTGAGATGGAGTAGTTTCAACGGTGAACATCACTATGTTGATCATATCTACTATATGATTCATGCTCGACCTTTCGGTCTCCGTGTTCCGAGGCCATATCTGTTATATGCTAGGCTCGTCAAGCTTAACCTGAGTATTCTGCGTGTGCAAAACTGGCTTGCACCCGTTGTAGATGGATGTAGAGCTTATCACACCCGATCATCACGTGGTGTCTGGGCACGACGAACTTTGGCAACGGTGCATACTCAGGGAGAACACTTTTATCTTGAAATTTAGTGAGAGATCATCTTATAATGCTACCGTCAATCAAAGCAAGATAAGATGCATAAAACATCACATGCAATCAATATAAGTGATATGATATGGCCATCATCATCTTGTGCTTGTGATCTCCATCTCCGAAGCACCGTCATGATCACCATCGTCACCGGCGCGGCACCTTGATCTCCATCGTAGCATCGTTGTCGTCTCGCCAATCTTATGCTTCTTCGACTATCGCTACCGCTTAGTGATAAAGTAAAGCATTACAGGGCGATTGCATTGCATACAATAAAGCGACAACCATATGGCTCCTTCCAGTTGCCGATAACTCGGTTACAAAACATGATCATCTCATACAATAAAATTTAGCATCATGTCTTGGCCATATCACATCACAACATGCCCTGCAAAAACAAGTTAGATGTCCTCTACTTTGTTGTTGCAAGTTTTACGTGGCTGCTACTGGGCTTAGCAAGACCGTTCTTACCTACGCATCAAAACCACAACGATAGTTTGTCAAGTTGGTGCTGTTTTAACCTTCGCAAGGACCGGGCGTAGCCACACTCGGTTCAACTAAAATTGGAGAAACTGACACCCGCCAGGCACCTGTGTGCAAAGCACGTCGGTAGAACCAGTCTCGCGTAAGCGTACGCGTAATGTCGGCCCGGGCCGCTTCATCCAACAATACCGCCGAACCAAAGTATGACATGCTGGTAAGCAGTATGACTTATATCGCCCACAACTCACTTGTGTTCTACTCGTGCATATGACATCTACGCATAAAACCAGGCTTGGATGCCACTGTTGGGGAACGTAGTAATTTCAAAAATTTCCTACGCACACGCAAGATCATGGTGATGCATAGCAACAAGAGGGGAGAGTGTTGTCCACGTACCCTCGTAGACCGAAAGCGGAAGCGTTAGCACAATGCGGTTGATGTAGTCATACATCTTCACGATCCGACCGATCAAGTACCGAACGCACGGCACCTCCGAGTTCAGCACATGTTCAGCCCGATGACGTCCCTCGAACTCCGATCCAGCCGAGTGTTGAGGGAGAGTTTCGTCAGCACGACAGCGTGGTGACGATGATGATGTTCTACCGACGCAGGGCTTCGCTTAAGCACCGCTACAGTATTATCGAGGTGGACTATGGTGGAGGGGGGCACCGCACACGGCTAAAAGATCAAACGATCAATTGTTGTCTCTCTAGGGTGCCCCCCTACCCCCGTATATAAAGGAGCAAGGGGGGAGGTGCGGCCGGCCAGGAGGGGGCGCGCCAGGAGGAGTCCTACTCCCACCGGGAGTAGGACTCCCTCCCTTTTCCTTGTTGGATTAGGATTGGAGGGGGAAAGAGGAGGGAGAGAGGAAGGAAAGGGGGGGCGCCGCCCCCCTCTCCTTGTCCTATTCGGACTAGGGGGGGAGGGGCGCGCGGCCCTGCCCTGGCCGCCTCTCCTCTCTTCCACTAAGGCCCGCTATGGCCCATTAAGCCCCCCGGGGGTTCCGGTAACCTCCCGGTACTCCGGTAAAATTCCGATTTCACCCGGAACACTTCCGATATCCAAATATAGGCTTCCAATATATCAATCTTCATGTCTCGACTATCTCGAGACTCCTCGTCATGTCCGTGATCACATCCGGGACTCCGAACAACCTTCGGTACATCAAAACATATAAACTCATAATATAACCGTCATCGAAACTTTAAGCATGCGGACCCTACGGGTTCGAGAACTATGTAGACATGACCGAGACACGTCTCCGGTCAATAACCAATAGCAGAACCTGGATGCTCATATTGGCTCCCACATATTCTATGAAGATCTTTATCGGTCAGACCACATAACAACATACGTTGTTCCCTTTGTCATCGGTATGTTACTTGCCCGAGATTCGATCCTCGGTATCTCAATACCTAGTTCAATCTCGTTACCGGCAAGTCTCTTTACTCGTTCCGTAATACATCATCCCGCAACAAACTCATTAGTTGCAATGCTTGCAAGGCTTAAGTGATGTGCATTACCGAGAGGGCCCAGAGATACCTCTCCGACAATCGGAGTGACAAATCCTAATCTCGAAATACGCCAACCCAACAAGTACCTTCGGAGACACCTGTAGAGCACCTTTATAATCACCCAGTTACGTTGTGACGTTTGGTCGCACACAAAGCGTTCCTCCGGTAAATGGGAGTTGCATAATCTCATAGTCATAGGAACATGTATAAGTCATGAAGAAAGCAATAGCAACGTACTAAACGATCGAGTGCTAAGCTAACGGAATGGGTCAAGTCAATCACATCATCCTCCTAATGATGTGATCCCGTTAATCAAATGACAACTCATGTCTATGGCTAGAAAACATAACCATCTTTGATCAACGAGCTAGTCAAGTAGAGGCATACTAGTGACACTCTGTTTGTCTATGTATTCACACAAGTATTATGTTTCCGGTTAATACAATTCTAGCATGAATAATAAACATTTATCATGATATAAAGAAATAAATAATAACTTTATTATTGCCTCTAGGGCATATTTCCTTCACACACTTGATTTGAGAATGTAGTATGTCTGGCTCTCTGTATGGCTGACAAGAAATATAATATGACCGTGTCAACAAATGTGTGTATGTGGTGGTCAGATAACCCGCCTTCCGCGACGGCCATCGTCGACGCCGTGATCCACGCCCTGGCATTCTCGAGCATCACGCCGGCATCAGACCCGGCCACGACGTCCTACATGATGTCGCGCACGGCATCCCTCCGCAAGGGTGCACGGATGCGTACGCTCATAAAAAAATGTTATTTTGTTGTATTAGAAAAGTTATGATTGTCAATTAATAGTAAAGATAATGATAATAATAAACGGCATAGTGCACGGGATTAGAGATTTGTTATTGAGGAATATATGATTTTGTTTTGAAAAGTTATCGAGAAAAATCTTATGTCTGTCTTTTAGGAAAGTGGTCTCACATATATGGTGTGATTTCCGCATTCTTAATTACTTATCATTTACGTAATTGAATTAAATGAGCACCTGCCAAAGCAAGTACGAAACAAGATCTCACCCTTTAATGGAATTTGGTTTTTTAATGGGAGGAAGAAAATCCAGTGGGAAGGGGTGGTGGGAGGTGAGACAAAAAAAGCCAGACAAAAATGAAACATGGAGGAGAGGCTACCAACTCCCCCTTTAGGAGTAGAGATATTGACCCGCGCACCTTGAGTCCGTCATTCAGTGGCTAGTGGCTGATAGCAGGCCCCACACCACGATGGCACGCCTCGTCAGCGTCGATTTCATATCCAAACGTGATTTGCACCGTACATGTACGCCCGAACCAATTTGTGGCACCAGTTCGATGTATGCCGCAAGTTTTAGCACTAAAGTGACTTTCTCGTCAAGTTTAAGCATCGTTGGTGTAATTGACTCTTTCCTATTTCCTTTTAGGTTGTTATTGAACTATTTTTACTCTTTTTCTCTCCCGGGAGCACACAAAAGTGTACTATTGTTCCATTGTTTTATACTCTCTCCGTCCCAAAATATAAGACCATTAGTGTCGAAAATGGTTTTATATTATGAGACGGAAGGAGTAGAAGATGCAACAACCATTACAAGACCCGTGCTTTTTCGGCAGGGCGAGAAGAGAGAAACGGGCAAGCTTTTGGCTCTCGGGAACATTTGCTCCCGGATGAACAGTAAACATGAAAAAAATATTAAATATTTTCATAAAATTCTGAATATTTTTTGTAGATGTTCGTGTTAATGTCACAAGCATACCTCAGGATTTTCATGCGAAACAAAAGAGTAGTGTTTAGTAGGTGAAAACAAATTTGGGATGACATTTGGTGATTTAAATTTATTTTTTTCACATGCCAAAATGCTTAACCTTTTTGCCTAAAAATTTGCATGCAGCATCTTGATGTTTTTTTTAAAACGGAGGCAAAAACCTTGCCTTTTCATTAATTAAGAAGAAGATAGTTGCTCGGTTAATTACAGAAAAACCAGACGAAAACCGATACAAGGGTCAAATCCCACACACAGATTCAACAAGCCAACAAGAACACCGTAGACGGCACACCATAGAAGCCATCCCGCGAAACATCATGTAGACTACTCCCAAAATAAAAAGCACAAGAGAGGAGGGCACATACTAATGACTAACATCTGGAAGAAAATCATATACGACCGGGTCGTACGCTCTGAACGGAACGACCCGTTCCATCGTATGCCACGTGGATCCGCGAATCTCAAGGAAGCCACTCCCATCTTCTTCCCCTCAGGCCATCACTTGTGCTGCAGCGCCGCCGTATAGATTTGTGCCACTGGTTCTCCGGTCCGACAAGGGAGGGGAATAATCTACAGAGAAGGCTGAGATCGAGCTACTTCAGCCTCACGAGGCCCGGTAGAGAGGCCAGAATGAGCCCGGCGAGGCCGCTCCCGGGGATGAGTAGCACCATGACGCGACCGGCGCCGGCAGCTGAGACGTCGTCCCTGCCGCAGCAGTACTCTCCGGTCTCCGCTGGACCTGGCAATAAAAGGAGCAGGAGCGCCAGGAACTAGCCAATTTCGCCATGGATTTACTGAGGTCAAGATGGAAGCATGAAATAGGTGAGCACCAATTCCACGAGGTCGCCAGCGAGCCTCCCGACCTCGCCGACTCCCGCCAGGAACGATTGGTACTTGTCGGTATGGTGGAGTGCAGCACAGGAAGTCAGGAATAGGCGACGACCTGTTGGGGAAGAAGATGGGGTGGTTGCTTTGAGATTCGGGGATCCACGTGGCGTACAATGGAACGGGTCGTTCCGTTCGGAGCGTACGACCCGGTCGCATATGATTTTCTTCCCTAACATCATGCCATGAGGTCCCCGTGCCAGAGGCGACGCTTACCCGTTGGTTGACATTCTTGATCTCTGCTGCATTGACAAGGTGGATCAACCCTCATGTGACCACGAAGAACTAGAATTTTTGTTGGGATTTTTGATGTGACTATGAACAACTAGAAGTTTTGTTGAGATTTTTTTTTACATTTCAAAAATTCTTTTTGCGCGCAAGGAGCACGTGCACCGGGGAGGGGAACCGAATTGGACTTCCGCATGTTACAACTATCTCTTACCTAGAAGGGGTGCTCTCTGCACATGATCTGATGATCATGCACAGTTTCAGTCAACACATCTGTATATAGTTAAATGCAGAGCAGGTGCTTGAGAAGAACCTCCCAAATCTCTTGTGTTATTTTATTTCAAACGAGACGACCTGCAGGAGCTTATCCTTAAAGTTACATGACTAATTGCACTAACTACGGCTCGAGCTCAAGAGATTCACACATCGGAGACATGAGGTGAAAGAAGCAACCATTTGCAGCTGCCCAAGATCTCTTCTTTTCTATCTCAGCCAGATCGATCAACATGTAAGAAAAACCCCACGTTGCTCAAGTAAGTAAAGGGGCAGCAGTAACTAAAACGGATCCCCTCCCTCCCGCGACATTGCTTCGGAGATGATCAGATCACTTGGAGTCGTCGGTGGGGAGATGGTGTCTGTTGGTGAGCCAGACGGAGTCGGCAGTGGCCTTGGCGCCGTCGTGGTTCCGGTGCCACGCGTAGTAGGCGTGCGTCCGGTTCTTGATCTCCAGCGTCGCGTGCCCGAAGCTCGCCTCCCTGAACGCAGAGTAGGACGGCTGCGGCTCCGTGAAGCTGCATTCATTCGTTCATTTTGTCATGTCAGCAATGCATGGCCGGAGGAGCAGAGCACGGTGCATATAAGTTAAGTTAATCATGAATTCAGCAAGCAAGCAACGTATACGTACTTGTTGGCGATGCCCTCGATGTTGCCGCCGTCGCCGATGGTGACGTAGACGGGCGCGTCCAAGTCGCGCACGGGCGTGGCCTTGCCGTTGACGATGTTGTAGGCGACGTTGGAGAAGCGGCGGCTGCGCTCGTAGGAGTGGACGTGGCCGGCGAGGACGATGTCCACCTTGGCGGCGACGAGCCAGCTCTCGAACTGCACCCGCATCGTCTCCCCCTCCATGTAGTGGTAGTTGTTGCTGTTGTACCAGGGCGAGTGCATGAGCACGATGAGCCACGGCGTGGCCTTGCGGTCGACGCGGGCCAGCTCGTCGGACAGCCACGTCCACTGCGGCGTGTACTTGCCGTAGGAGGAGTAGGAGGAGAGCACGATGATGTGGGCGGAGGCGACCTTGACCGAGTACCAGAGGGGCTCCGTGCTGCCGGCGGCGCGGTACGGCGTGCGGTAGCGGCGGGTGAAGGGCTTGAAGGGCACCGTCTCGCCGATCTCCGGCGCGTAGTCCAGCTCGTGGTTGCCGGCGGTCCAGATCCAGGGCTGGTACGCCACGCTGCGCTCCACGAAGCGCGCCCAGCTGTCCCAGCGCCGGTTGTCGTGCAGCGGGTAGGCGTCGGCGTAGGAGAGGTCGCCCACGAAGAGCACCGCGTCGCCGCCGTTGGCCTCGTAGTGCGACAGCGTGCTGTTGGAGTCGAACGTCTGCCCCAGGTCACCTGCCGGCAAAATTAAGAAATACATTCACAAATCCCCACGAAAAAGATTAATAAATATGAATAAAAGATCCAGCTTGATTATTTATTCCTGCAAATCAAAATAATTATACAGCTTGATTATTCCTCAGAACAAAATAAACATCTAGCTTTTGCGCAAATAATGAAATAAATATCCAGCTAACCGAACAGCTAGTATTTATTTTGTTTTAAGGATTCTTTTCCCAATTACTCCTAGTTAATTTTCACTTTCCTTGTTCATTTCAGACAGCTATGACACTGGCCACTGTCTCACTGGTGTGGAGCAGGCATGGGCTGTGCACAGGAGTGCACATTGTTTCCTGCGGCAGTCAACATGGCCATCTTGTCTTGATCGATACATCCCAGAAAATTCAGGCCCCAAGGAAATGGACGTGTCAGCTACTTGCACGCAGGACGCCGGCCGAACTACGCACCTATGAATATCATACTGGCATATGGCTCTCTGACATGGATCGGATGCTGGCTAACGTGTAGCGACGACAACAATGACTGACGACCGATGCATCTTGTCACAGATCCTACCGACCCGCTTTGTTTCTACCGATCCATGGACTAACCAATTAACCAATCATCCAGCATGGGCAAAATTTTATGTTTTGACCCTTTTCTAAAACCTATTTGAGATCTGACCCTAGTTTAGAAAAATTTCGAGATTTGACCTTTTTACTACCGCCAAGGTCCATGGTAGTAGGGTGTAACAGCCTACCGCCAGGGACCTTGGCGGTAGGAAACATCCCTACCGCCAAACAGACTGGCGGTAGTCTGTACAACCCTACCGCCAAGGTGCTTGGCGGTAGGCACAAGCACGCACTGTGTTCAACACTTAGAAAAAATTTGTGGTAGGGCATGCAACCCTACCGCTAGGGACCTTGGCGGTAGGCTGTTAGACCCTACCGCCATGGACCCTGGCGGTAGCAAAAAGGTCAGATCTTGAAATTTTATCATTCTAGGGTCAGATCTCGAATAGATATCAGAAAAGGGTCAAAACACAAAATTTAACCTCCAGCATGTGGAAAGAAATTTGCATCTGATAACGTAACAACATACCGATGAGTCCGAACTTGAAGGGCACGTCGGGCCCGGGCTTGGGAGGGGCGGTGAAGGAGAAGGTGCGCACCGTGTGGCCGAACCCCATCGCGTAGTAGTACTTCACGCCATGCTGCAAGCACCAACGCCCACGGGATCAATGGCACGAACACGCCATTGACGAGGCGAAGGTTTCTTGTTGGCTGGGTTGGTTGGTTACCTTGAGGTTCCTGAGGGTGCAGTGGTGGATGAAGCCGGAGGTGTAGTTGAAGTAGTCGTAGCGCGTGTGCGTACCCTGCGCCGACATCTCCATCTTGTCCGGCGAGGGGCCGTACCTCACCGTGCCGTTGCCCAGCTCGCTCGCCGTCACCCACGACACCGTCATCGCCGTGCCCGTCTGGTCGCCCAGCGTGATGTGCACCTGCGCAATTCGAACCAGCCGAAAAACAAGATGAGAGACCAAGAACCCGTTGCAGATCGGGGGGATCAGAGAGACGGCGGGCGGACGGACCTGCTGAGGGGCATTGTAGCCCGGCGGCACGCGGAAGACGTCGGCGTCGAACGGCATGTCGGCGGTGGCCTCCAGCTTGCGCCGGTACGGGCTGGTCACGCCGGCGTGGCCCGTGGTGGCCGCCGCCGCGGCGAGGGCCACGGCGAGCGCGAGGAGCGCCAGGCGCCGGCGTGCCCCCATGCCTGCCCTCCCCTGTTTCTTGTACCGAGGCGAGCGTGGATTGTGGATGCAGAAGCAGAGAGAGACGACGAAGAAGCAGAGGGAGGCTCTGGTTCGTTCAGTGCGAGGCCGAGGAGGAAAGAAGCGAACGAGGATGCGCTATATAGGAGAGCAAGCAGGAATCTTTTTCTCGTTCCGTCAGGCTCTAACTAATAGTAAGCCCTAATAACAGATGAGAGATTTTTAAGGCCGGGTCGTATGATTTGCGGGGAATATCCGGGGATTGTGCTCGCTGGAGTGGACTGGACTAGAGTAGAGTAGAGTAGGGAGGCAGCCAAGTCGGACGAACTATTAAACTAGTAGTCCGAAGTACGGGGTCGGGAGTTGACTCGGAGCGGGAGCAAGTTTTGGTTTGTTTGGCATGGCATGGGGGGCGTTCGTTCGTTGGGGAAGAAGAATATGGCGCCCGTGCCGTTCCCACCGGGCCACCGTGTGGGCGCGCCGGAGCGAGATGGGCGGGCTTCTTTGACCAACGATCGGATTTGGCACGCCGACCGCGACGCCACGCACGGCGACCAGGGGTAGAGAGCTAACAGTACTCCCTCCATTTCTTCTTGGTATGCATATAAGATCCGGTCAAGATCAAACTTTGACTAGGTTTGTAGGAAAAGTGTTGGAATTTGCTAGTGGGCTTTTGGCCCAAAGCCGAACTAAAATTCTGAAATTCTTTTGGCCCATTCATGCACACATACGAGTGGAGTGAGTGAGGCTAAAGTTTAGTCCCACCTCATAAGTTAAGAGAGCTACACCTCTTTATAAGGTGAGCTCTTCTATCACTTGTATGAGCATGAAAAGAGGAACCTACACGCCACGCCTCGTCATGACGTGCCGCGCCGCGGGATTGAGCCGAGCCGAGGACAGAGCTATGCACGTTGTCTATATTTTTGCTGTTCAGAAAAAATTAATGAGTCATTAATTAATAATTAACGGACGCGTTAATTACTGAACCGTTTCCGATTCTTTTGGATCGTGACGACTCGGACGTGGGGTTTACTCCCATGACCTACCCGGCCCGCACTATATAGTCAGGCAGACGTCTACCCTAGCCGCTGCCGCTTCGTATGGTTTCTCACCACCGTTCCAGATCATTGCGTCGCCAAGCAAGTCTTCTCCATCCCTCCTTCCGGCGTGCACCGGGAGAAGGGACAGCAGGCCTCCAGAACCCCGCCTCTCGTGATCCTGTACGGGAGAGGGGCGATCAGGTTTTTGGGGAGCGTACTCGCGCAACTGCTGGCAGCGACGACTTCTTCCCCGACCTAGGCAACCTCATCCTCGACGACATGGGCGACAACGTCAACGCCGGCGGTGCTGCTCCCGCTGCACCGTATGTGATTCTATCCTTCCTGTTCGAGATCGTGGTAGAATTCATGCTTCTAGTATGTGCCCTAGACGTGATCTGTTCATCTACTATGCTAGTTCGCATGATTAGTTTAATCTCTACTATTGTTGTCATGATCTATTTCCTATTTATTCGGATTAAATCTCGTAGTAATTTGCTCATATTTCCAACAATCCAAAAACCTGATCATAGGCAATTTACTCCGAGTGGTTTTGCTGCGCATCTGAAGTCGCCTGCCTTTAAGGGGGCGCAATATAAGAGGTGGCGCACGAGAGCAGTCTACTGGTTTCAGACCATGGGCTGCTATGACGCCACCAAGGGGAAGCCTGAGGGCGATCTTAATCCAGCACAGCTGGAAGCTTTTGAGAAGATCGATACTCTCTTTAAAGGCGCTCTTCTGAGTGTTCTTGATGACTCCATTATGGATTCGTATATGTCGTTTGACAACGGCAAGGACATGTGGGCTGCGCTCGAGGCCAAGTTTGGTGCCTCGGACGCCGACAGCGAGTTGTACGTCATGGAGCAATTCTATGACTACAAGATGACTGATGAGCGCTCTGTTGTACAGCAGGCTCATGAGATACAGTCGCTCGCAAAAGAACTTGAGTACTTCAAGTGTGTGTTGCCGGACAAATTTGTTGCCGGAGGCATCATTGCCAAGCTTCCACCTTCGTGGAACAATTTTGCTACTTCCCTGAAACACAAGAGACAGGAGTTTTTCGTTGCGGATCTCATTGGTACTCTTGATGTTGAAGAGAAGGCGAGAGCAAAGGACACACGTGCTCGAGTTGCTGAGGGAGCTTCTAGTGCCCACATGGTACAGAAGAAGAACTTCCCGCCCAACAAGTTCAAAAATAACAAGAACAAAACTCAGGGCAAAGGCAAGTTTGATACAAAGAACAAGCCATCACATTCTACCAACTTCAAGAAGAATTCTCATAAGAAGGGGAAGGGACTTTGCCATGTCTGCGGTGATCCTAATCACTGGGCTCCGAAGTGTCCTAACCGCTTTGAGGAGCGCGAACATGAGAAGAGCGGCAAGTCCGCTAATGTTGTCATCGGTGATACTGATATGAAGGATTTTGGGTACGGTATTCTTCCTACCATCCTTTCAGTATTTCAATCTCCTGATTGGTTAATTGACACCGGTGCCAATGTACATGTTTGTGCTGATGCCTCCATGTTTTCTTCTTACCAGGTCATAGGGACTTCTCCCGTGCTGATGGGGAATGGGTCACATGCCATCGTTCGAGGTGCTGGTACGGTCGATCTGAAGTTTACTTCGGGGAAGACCGTGCGTCTGAAGAACGTTCATCATGTGTCGTCCATCAATAAAAATCTCGTTACGGTTCCCGTTTATGTCGAGATCGTTTTAAGTTGGTTTTGGAATCCAATAAAGTTGTAATTTCTAAGTGTGGACAATTTGTTGGAAAAGGCTATGAGTGTGGAGGCTTGTTCCGCCTATCCTTATCAGATATTTGCACTAAAGTTATTAATAATGTTTGCCACAATAATGAGTCTGATATTTGGCATTCACGACTTTGTCATATTAACTTTGGTTGCATGACGCGGCTAGCCAATATGAATTTAATTCCGAAAATCTCTACTGTCAAAGGCTCCAAGTGCCAAGTATGTGTGCAAGCTAAGCAACCTCGCAAGTCCCATAAGACTGCTGAGGCAAGAGACTTGGCGCCACTAGAGCTTATACATTCTGATCTTTGTGAGATGAATGGCGTGTTGACAAAAGGTGGAAAGAGATACTTCATGACGTTGATTGATGACTCCACTAGATATTGTTATGTGTATCTTCCGAAATCAAAAGATGAGGCTTTAACTTTCTTCAAAAACTATAAAGTTGAGGCAGAGAACCAACTTGATCGAAAAATTAAACGGCTTAGGTCCAATCGTGGTGGAGAGTATTTTTCCAATGAATTTGATTTGCTTTGTGCGGAACATGGTATAATCCATGAGAGGACGCCTCCCTACTCACCTCAGTCAAATGGGGTAGCCGAAAGAAAGAACCGAACTCTAACTGATATGGTTAACACCATGTTAGACACATCGGGTCTTTCCAAGGAATGGTGGGGGGATGCGCTAATGACTGCACGTCATATCCTAAACCGAGTTCCCACAAAGCATAAGACCATGACTCCTTTTGAGGAATGGGAAAGGAAAAGATTGAAACTCTCTTACCTACGTACTTGGGGTTGTTTGGCGAAAGTCAATATACCAATTCCCAAGAAGCGCAAGCTTGGACCGAAAACCGTGGATTGTGTTCTTCTGGGCTATGCTTTTCATAGCATTGGCTATAGATTTTTGATAATAAAATCTGAGGTATCCGACAAGCATGTTGGTACGATTATGGAGTCGAATGATGCAACTTTCTTTGAGGACATATTTCCTATGAAGGATATGTCGAGTTCATCAAATCAGGAGATACCTACTCCATCTAGTGAGGAACTCACTGTAATTCCTGAACCCACCATTGCGATGGAACACGTTGAGAATCCTGTTGAGGGTGACAATGAAACTCCTGTAAGGAGTAAGAGACAGAGGACTGCAACGTCCTTTGGTGATGATTTCATTGTGTACCTTGTGGATGACACACCCAGGACTATTTCAGAAGCCTATGCATCTCCTGATGCTGACTACTGGAAGGAAGTTGTTCGTAGCGAGAAGGATTCCATCTTAGCTAACGGAACCTGGGAGATCACTGACCGTCCTTATGGGTGCAAACCTGTTGGATGTAAGTGGGTGTTCAAGAAGAAGCTTAGACCTGATGGTACGATTGAAAAGTACAAGGCACGGCTTGTGGCTAAGGGTTATACCCGGAAAGAAGGTGAAGACTTCTTTGATACTTACTCACCCGTGGCTAGACTGACCACAATTCGGGTGCTACTATCACTGGCTGCCTCACATGGTCTTCTCGTTCATCAAATGTACGTTAAGACGGCTTTCCTCAATGGAGAGTTGAAAGAGGAAATTTGCATGGATCAGCCAGATGGTTTTGTAGTACCTGGCCAGGAAGGAAAGGTGTGCAAGTTATTAAAGTATTTATATGGCCTTAAACAAGCTCCTAAGAAGTGGCATGAGAAGTTCGAAAGAACATTAACTGCTGCCGGCTTTGTAGTAAACGATGGTGACAAGTGTGTGTACTATCGCCATGGTGGGGGCGAAGGAGTTATTCTTTGTCTGTATGTCGACGACATACTGATCTTTGGAACCAAACTTGATTTGATCAAGGAGGTTAAGGATTTCTTATCTCGCTGTTTTGAGATGAAGGATCTAGGAGTAGCTGATGTTATCTTAAACATCAAGCTGTTGAGAGATGAGAATGGTGGGATCACACTGCTTCAGTCTCACTATGTGGAAAAGATCTTGAGTCGTTTTGGGTATAGCGACTGCACGCCTTCTCCAACTCCATATGATGCTAGTGTGTTGCTTCGAAAGAATCGACGGATTGCTAGAGATCAACTGAGATATTCTCAGATTATTGGCTCGCTTATGTATTTGACGAGTGCCACGAGGCTTGACATCTCTTTTGCTGTGAGCAAGCTGAGTCGGTTTGTGTCAAAAGCGGGAGATGATCATTGGCATGCGCTTGAGAGAGTTATGCGCTACTTGAAAGGCACTGCGAGCTATGGGATTCACTACACCGGATATCCAAGGGTACTAGAGGGTTATAGTGACTCAAACTGGATATCTGATGCTGATGAGATTAAGGCCACAAGTGGTTATGTTTTTACACTTGGTGGTGGCGCTGTTTTCTGGAAGTCTTGCAAGCAGACCATCTTAACGAGGTCAACTATGGAAGCAGAACTCACAGCATTAGACACTGCCACTGTTGAAGCAGAGTGGCTTCGTGAGCTCTTGATGGACTTACCTATGGTTGAAAAACCAATACCCCCTATCCTGATGAACTGTGATAATCAAACTGTGATCGTCAAGATAAACAGTTCTAAGGACAATATGAAGTCCTCAAGGCATGTGAAGAGGAGACTAAAATCTGTCAGAAAATTGAGGAACTCCGGAGTTATTACGTTGGATTATATCCAAACGTCGAAAAACTTGGCAGATCCCTTCACAAAGGGTCTATCACGTAACGTGATAGATAATGCATCGATGGAGATGGGCTTGAGACCCACCGCATGAGTTGTCCATAGTGGTAACCCACTCTATGTGATCGGAGATCCCGTGAAGTAGAAGTGGAAGACAAGCTGTTGGTCAGCTGAAAGGAGAGTATTCCTATTTTAATTATCCCACTCCGTGAAGATGCAATACTCTCCTGATCTGCATGGCGGGTTGATATTTATCTTAATGTGTTCCAAGTGGCTTATTTGAGTAAGCAGAGATGTTGTCCTGCAGAGCATCTCCTGAGGAACACACCTATATGAATTCGACTGTTAACGTCGCAGTCTGTGAGAATTGGGTGTTCTCTAATAAATTCATGAAAGGGCCTGGAGTATGACGTATACGCTCCACCCGCGGGGAAGCCTTGCGGCAGCCCAGTATCGGTCAAGAATTTGTGTGAAACTAGTCTCGCAGAAAACTTGTAGTTCAAGGCATAGTCCACTATTCAAGTTGTGATCTAGTGTAGCATAAAAATCTAAGTGGAAGTTCAACTTCACAGTCTCCACTAAGCACCGGTATATAAACAATGTTTTGGAACCAAATGGTGAAATGTGCCAATGAGACTTTGTGGGGGATTGTTGGAATTTGCTAGTGGGCTTTTGGCCCAAAGTCCAACTAAAATTCTGAAATTCTCTTGGCCCATTCATGCACACATGTGAGTGGAGTGAGTGAGGCTAAAGTTTAGTCCCACCTCATAAGTTGAGAGAGAGTTGCACCTCTTTATAAGGTGAGCTCTTCTACCACTTGTATGAGCATGAGAAGAGGAGACCTACACGCGCGCTCCTCCTCCTCGCTCGCCTCGCCACGCCGCGCCGCGGGTTGCGGGATTGAGCCGAGCCAAGCCGAGGACAGAGCTATGCACGTTGTCTCCCTTGCGGCTTGGCTCCAACTCATTAACTACTGAGCTGCATGTAGACATCAATTTTTTTCTCAAGAAAACTTTCTATCTATTCATCAACTGTCAAGATAGTACTCCCTCTGTATTAAAGTGGTGATCTAAATGTTCTTATATTTCTTTACGGAGTGAATACAAAGAAAACCAGAAGTAAGAATTACATTCAAGTCCGTAGACCACCTAGCAACGACTACAAGCACTGAGCGAGCCGAAGGAGCGTCGCCGCCATCGTCTCTCCCTCATCGGAGCCGGACAAACATTGTTGTAATCGACAGTTGAGAAGTCGTCGTGCAAAGGCCCCATAGGACCAGAACACCGGAACAAGTCCGCCGCCGATGAAGAGAAGCCTTGATCGGAAGAATCCAACATGCAGACACATAGGCACACACGGATGAAGGCCATCCAAGCGGATCCACTGAAGACAAACGCCGACCGGAGCTCACAAGATCCGCTGGGGGGTCACCTCCACACGCTCTTTGACGATCCTAGAAGCATTGCCAGATGGGGGTTAGGAGGGGAGGACCTTATTTCATCTTCAAGAAGTTGCCTCCATCTCGTCTTTCTGATTATGCCACAAATCCTAACAAAACTCCAAAGAACACCTAAAAACAGAGCCCTCGGCCGGCAAGGGCCAGGCTCCATCGCGCCTCCATGACCCGAGGACCATAGGAGGTGAGGCGGGCCGGCGGCGCCGCCGGCAAGAGGCAAGGAAATCCTAGCTGAGAGGTCGTAGAAGAAAAACCTTAGTCTTGTTGTTTGCTTGTAGACAGAGCTTAACCGGCCAGGTTGGTGAGTTGCTTATTTAACTTGTTGACTAGAAAAATGCATGTGCGTTGCAACGGGATATAAATATTCTAGTACCTTAACTTGTGATTTACCTGTCAATAATAATGCGATTGTGTAAATAAATGTTCATCAAATTCTGACCGTGAATTACCTTATATTTTGATTAGAAGTTTGGTAAATAAATTAAAGTGAAATTGGTTCAGAAGATAAGTAAATTAAGGTGATTGATTATCATGTACATGAAAGGTTGGACGAAGGGGCGGTAGGAACAAAGATGAAATGAGAACCTTACGTTCTTTTTAAGTAGTAGAGATTAATCAGAAGAAAGATGAGACAAATAATGTCATTGTGGTCGATTGTTGTGATTTGTAAGAGTGTGTTGTGTGCCCGATTGACCTAAATTATTGATGTCATGATTTGTGAAGTTAAATATTTTATAAATGTTGTTTACAAGTTTCACTAATTTTGTGTGAAAATAATTTTCACTTTTTAAACTAATAACTAACTCAGGGGAGAGCCTCCTAGCACAATGACGAGTTTCCACTCGAGCTACCTAGGTTCGAATCTCTCCACCTACCTAACAATGCAAGTAAGGGGGCGGAACTTCCCCAGAGCCGGCTCAACTTCCACTCGGCTCAAATTCAAGGCCTACGCCGACAACGGGGAAATCGCCATGTTTTCAACTTTGAGTTGAGACAAGCTCCACGCATTCATCCCACTCTTGCAGCCTATAGCGAGCCCACTTCAGACGCATGGAGGTACCGTCACTGTTCATGGACAGTGCAATCCAGTGGAGGTGACAAAGGCAAAAGCGGACGATATTTTCACAGGCAGTGGCTGTGGCAATTTGCAAAAGACCAGTTGCCTTTCTCATCATCTATCTTATGTATAGCTTTGCATCTTTTTATCTGCCACTAGGTAGTTCGCCGCAAATGATTCGAGGCCATGCATGCACCACCGGACTGGACTGGACTGGACTGGACGGTACCCAGCGTTGGCTTTCGAGATTCTGTCCAGCCTTTTGCTCTTTCGCGATCACGATTGCGGCTTGGATTTTGCGGCACTCATTTGGCTGTTGACTCGAGGACTCATCACAAAATATATATTCTCTTCTTCCACAATGTCCTCTTTTTTTCACTTTTCTGAATGACAACTCACAGGCGGTATATATGCCCTGTTAGCCTTCACGCTACAAAAACCGAAGTCCAAGTGCCAGTTTTGTCAAAGCTCGGGGGCAGCGAGTTTGGCCAAGACGGCAAATTTTGACTCGAAAAGGAAGACTGCCTGCAGAGCTTCCACGTACGCAAAAAGGCTTGCGCCCCGCTATATTAATATAGCAACCACCGATATAGCCAGAAGTTCGATGCTGGGGCAAACAGCACAATCATGCCCAAAAGAAAAACAAGAGAAAAGTAAGAGAAAGAAATGCCGGCAGCACCGGATGAACGAAAGCTGAAGCATCCCGCAACCGCTGCGACCACCGAAAACATCCACCACGCTCCAAAGTCATCGAGTCGCCGCGAACCAACCAACACCTTCAAGAAGGACTGCGACGAGGACGACGCTGCTGCCCGGACGAATCCTAGGATTTCTCCCGGTACACGGAGGAAAGCGGGCGAGAGGTACTCCTGACGCCCTTCAAGAAGGTTGATGGCGCCCGCAGGCGTCACCGCGTCGGTGCCGGGCGGACCCGAGAGGGATTTCGCCCTACCCCTCATACCCACAACTCAGGACCAACCAGCGGCTCCACCACGCCAACCACCCACCCACCTGCGCCACCACAGTCACGAGGACACCACCGTCGTCTCTCCACCGCAGACGCTGCGAGGCCGGCCGAACCAAACGAGACCACCGCCGATAGGGACTAGGAGCACCACAGCCACGTGGGAGGGGACAACCTCCACTGGCACAAGCCGTAGCAGACCAGACGCAGGCGCGGGAGCACGCCGGACCCCTTGCCCAGCCGGGCCCAGATCGGGCCCGTTAAGCTCCCGCTGCCGCGCTGCAGCCGACGCAGCGCAGAGCCGCCGATCCCAACGGCCGCATCCCGCCAGCCCAGCCGGAGGAGACCCGCCGGAGGCCAGACCAACCCGCCCTGACCCAGATCGGGCCCAAAAGGGCCCAGATCTGGGCCTGCAGGGCTCCGCCGGCCAACCCCCGCCGCCAGCCGCCACCGCCGCCGAATCTGCGCCCGATCTACACCGGAGCACCGCCCCGCCGAGGCGCACCGTCGCCGAAAACCGCCGCCCGAGC
>NC_057808.1:517182840-517184010 GCF_018294505.1 Triticum aestivum | reverse complement strand
GGGGTACGGGGAGAGGGAGAGCATAATTTGTTCATGTCATGATTCTGAATTTCCGATCCATTTGTTCCGGCATAGCTTAATTAACATATGGCGAAGCATATTCGACGTTGAACAAATTGATGCTTAGCTATTCTCTGCTGCTATAAGTTTTATTTATTGTGAGACTGGATAGGTTGACATGGCCAATTTCTACACTTCTTCTGCACCTTGCATTTTCCTTTATCACTTTAAATTTCAAGTTCTGGCTAGTAGAGTAATATTTCTGTCAAGATTCTGTCCGTGTTCTTTCGCAATCAAGATTTAGTATAGTGTTTGGATTCTTGTGGCACTCGTTTAGCTTTGACTCGAGGACTTAGGGCATCTCCTATACTAACCCGCAAATTTGCTCCGGCATCCATCGGCCATCCAAAACTGTCTGGATACATTTCAACCTGGGTTTCAATTAACAAGACAAATTCATGCAAACACGGTGATTTTTTATCAAAGTTCTGATAGAAAATAACACAAATCATCCATATATAGCATGCAAATAAGTCTAGTACAACAATTGTTCAAATTCAACAAGATTAACCGGATGTTCAACAAGTTTTTCATGAACAGATCCTGTCGTCCCACATACTGCCCCTTCAGTTTCATCCAACAGTGTATGCACCTAAATGGTCCTCCCTCTATCCTGTAGTACATCACGGCCGAGCGTACAGGTTACACAATGTGTAGAGTGAATGAATGACTCAATCGACAAGTTGAGCAAGAAGAAGCAAAACTTACTCTCTCCTCCACTGCCGCACGCAATGGCCACCTTGCCTCCAGCCGACCAACTACGCCCAATGGCCACCTTGCCTCCAGACGACCAACCGCGTCACAAAACTTGGTGACGGAGGTCTGGATGGTGTACCATCAATACGACAACGGCCTCACATTGCGTTGTTGGATGATGTGCATGTCATAGGGCGCAATACGCTTTCGCGCTGAAATGAATCATGCATGCACTGCCAGAAGGCCCCCGTCTGCTCCTGCCTACGAAATCTGTGGATACGGCCAACCATGCATCACTCAACAACTCATCCTCCATGGTCGAGTACCCCGCCATCCTTCATACTCTAAAAGAATGACATGGCGTTCGAAAATAAGCTCAATGACATTTCATCGAACACCTACCGGGCGTGGTGA
>NC_057808.1:517143649-517182529 GCF_018294505.1 Triticum aestivum | reverse complement strand
CGACACCGTCGTAAAAGGCGAGTGGGAGCGTCGGTGCTGGTTGCGAAGGTCCGGCAATGCTTGTGTGCCGGTCGGAGAGGTACAACAGCGACATCGAAAGAGGAGCGTGCGGATGTAAAGAAGGGGGGAGAAGGGGCGGAATGGAAGAAAATGGGACCGGGAGGGGGATTTAGTGGGTCGGGGGTGTCGGAATCCTACGTGACTGCTGTCTGAACTCTGGCAAAGCACCCACCTCCACTCCCCTCCTTCCACTTTGTGGGAAAAAGTGTGTCTGAATTGCTTGGCGGGCCGATACAGACCCGTGTTGGATGGCACAACACGTCCGGACAGCAGGACGTACACAGACGGTTTGAGGGTCGCGTTGGAGATGCCCTTATCACTCCATGAATATCACTTTCTATCTTTTTCGTCCTTTCTGGATGACAATGGCAAGCATTATATATGCCCGGTTAGAATGTGCCCTGTTCGCTTTCATGCTACACAAGCTGAAGTTACAGGTGACATGGGCAACGCGGCAACTGGTCAGCATGCCAGTTTGTCAAAGCTCTAGGACAGTGATGAGTCACAATTCAATCATAAAGACGGCAAATTTTGACTCGAAGAGAGAAAAAAACTGCATGCAGACCTTCCACACGATGCTCTCCCTCAGTCCCTCTGGGTGTCTATCAAGGCCGAGCCGGCTATGCTACCTGGAGGATTCAATAATTTACGTTGATGCCATGATTCTGAATTTCCAATCCATTCGTTCTGGCCTAGCTTAGCATATGGCGAAGCATATCCCCCGTTGAACATGCCGATGCTTACGCTAGCTCTACTAAATTATTTTGTGAGACTAGCTAGGTTGACATGGCCAATTTCTACACATTTTTATACTCTACTTTGCATTTTGTTAGTCGCTTTAACTTTCAAGCGCTAGCTTGTAGTAGAGTACTAGTAACTTTCCATTTCGCACAGAGGATGGAGGGGAATACAGTCTGTGTGAACCATGTAGGAGCACGTAAGCCACTGGTTGTGCCGTGGCTAGATACTACTCCATCTACATATATCTTTCGTTGGGGAATTTCCCTTGTTCTTTCGCTGGGAAAGAAGGCCTCCGATTTGATGTGTGTATCTTTATTCTTTAGCCCTTTTGCCAGGATTCTTCAGGCTGACAATGATGGCAAAGATAGCATACTGCGCACTGTTGGGAGATACCGGTACATTGGTCGAGCCAGCTATACATGCATGCATCGAGTGTGCGCGCTGTGCCTTTCTAGAGATGATAACTATATTTGTTCTATCAATAACTAAAGCTGATTAAAGACAGAATACAAAGTTCAACAACTTTTCATGTCCAAACAGTTATGACACGTTGAAGATCATAAATTTGTTTGTTAAAAATATCATAACAAATAGTTATGGGTTTTAGTAAAGATGTGGAGTTATTTCTGCAAAAGAAGATACGGAGTTAGAAAAACTCTCCTAGGTTTTGTGGCAGTGAAGGTTGCTAAAGAGTGACACACAATCGGTAAGGGCAGACCATCTGCAATGAGCCAAACATCGCTGATGAAGACATGGAAACATCGCCGATGATGACCTATTAGTAGTACGAGAGATTGCATGAACATATCTATCTAACCAAAAAAAAAAACTATTCTAAGGTATATAATTTTCTCAACTATATGCTTATATGTTTTTCTTATACGTAAATATAAATATGAGAAGAAAATTTCATTTCAAATATATGAACAGTTATTTTATCTGCATCGACACTTATTATTTTACTATATGTCATTTTGTTATTAAGCTTATTTTAATTATATTTAAAGATTGATTAAGTAAAAGTATATGTCTTTGTTCTTTTATTAAAATATGAGTCAATGGGGCAATGCCAATGGTGAGCCCATTATTGATTTGCTTAGGCGGAGCTAGCCCTAGTACACATATCTATCTATATCTATATCTATATCTATATCTATATCTATAACAATATAAAAAGACCCAAAGTGGTAGATCCAATTAATCTCGGTCATCAAATCATGTCAATCCAACGACCTATATTGATTCAATGTCGAGCGCTCAACACGTTTGGCGTGCAGTTAATTTCATGTCAAATATAGTTCTAATCACATAATAACACATAAATAATATCCTATTTAATATTTGCATGCACTTAATATATACTTCCAAATTAACGTGCATTGCACGTACTAGTAAAGCAGCAAATAGTAGACCTAAAAAAAGCATAAAGCAGCAAATAGTAGACTAAAAAAACATAAAGCAGATAAGGGGGGCGCTCCTTTGCGGGGGCTTTATCTCGCTTATTGTGAGCAATAGCCCTGCCTCGCCTCTCTAGTGCTCGTTGCACGTCACCTTAGTGGGCCAGCCCAGTCAAGCAGTTTTGGGAAGTTTTACGAAATCACTAATTAAGGAGTACCCGTTGCAAAGAACACTCCATCTTCCCAGTCACGACAAGTGACGCACATGCAGCGCGCCACTTGTCACAACCTAGGAGTTTTCCCTTTTTTCGTAGATTCGTTTATTCAAAACGTTTTATCTCTTAAACCGTGCGTCCAAATCTCAAACCGTTTTCACCATTGGATTCCTCGCGTCGAGATCTTCAAAACTAGATTCCATGTTGATAGGTTTTGACGAACTTTTTTTTACGAAAAAACCGGACGAAAAAACCAAACCGGGAGCACGGTTTTTTCCCTTTCCGAAAGAGGCACGCCCGTGCCTCTCGCGAAATCACAACCGTGCCTCTCGTGGAAGCAAAACCGTGACTCTCGTGGAAAGAAAAAAAAACAGAAAACGCGTTTTTTTCCCTTTCCGAAAGAGGCACGCCCGTGACTCTCGCGAAAGCACAGCCGTGCCTCTGGCAAAAGCAAAACCGTGACTCTCGCGAAAGAAAAAAAAACAGAAAATGTGTATTTTTTTCCCTTTTCGAGAGGCACGGCCGTGACTCTCGGAAAAGCACAACCGTGCCTCTCGCGGAAGCAAAACCATGACTCTCGCGAAAGAAAAAGACAGAAAACGCGTTTTGTTTTTCCCTTTCTGAGAGGCACAGCCGTGACTCTCACGAAAGCACAACCGTGCCTCTCGTGAAAGAAAAAAAATAGAAAACACGTTTTTTTCGTTTCCGAAAGGCACAGCCGTGACTCTCGCTAAAGCACAACCGTGCCTCTCGCGAAAAAGAATGTGACTTTTCACGAAAGAAAAAAAAGTAAACGCATTTTTTCGCGCAAAAAAAAAATTTTTGAATTTTTTTTTTGGTCGAAACGCTAAGGAAGACCGGGGAAAAACCAAAACGTTGAAAAAAACGGGGGAAAAACCGTTTAAAAAACCGAAAACGCGTGCGAAAAAATTAAAAAAACAAAATCAGGAGGGAGCGTCCAGAGCGCGACACGTGACGAATGGCTGAGAGCGCGCCAAGTGGCGCTGATCGTTGCGAGGCTCCCAAAGAAGCGCTCGTTAACTAGTTGCTCCCGAAGTTCTAGAAGTTCGTGGAATCTTTCACAGGTTTTGGGAAGGTTCCACCTAGTCTTTTCTTCTTTCATTTTTTTTACGGTTTCGATCATATTTTTATTCTGCTTTTTTTCTACTTCTCTTTCTTCAGTTCCTTTTTCTCAACACATGTATAATTTTTTAAATATATGTTGTACATTTTTCTTGTATACCCACGGATCATTTTTTTATACACATTGAACATTTTCCAGATACATGAGGAATATTTCACCACATGCAAGTTTAAACATATTTTTCATGCTAAACAATTTTCAAGTAAACAATGAATATGCTTTTAATGGCACCAAATATTAATTGAAATTATGCGAACATTTTTTTAATTGTATAAAAAGATTTTCAGAAAGTGACGAAGATATTATTTTTGAGGGCGTGAACATTTTTTTAAAATGTCGCTGACATTTTTCTGAGTCGTATGAAACACTTAAAAAAATATGTGAACATTGTTTCACATTGTATAAACATTTAAAATTATCACAAACATTTTTATTGAATGCTATCAACATTTTCTAAAAGTTGTACGAAGTTTCAATTTTTGACATTGTGTAAACATTTTTTGATGTGCGGTGAATTTTTCTAATTTGATTAAGTAAGTTTTTGAATTATGTACTCCCTCCGTCCCGAATTACTTGTCGCAGAAAAGGATATAAATGGATGCATCTAGAACTAAAATACCCCTTCTATCCTGAATTATTTTTAAACTGAATTTGCATTTGCCTCGCGTGCGGCACCTCCGGGCATTAAAACAAAATTGCACCTTCATTAGGCATTCAGGTACTTCCAGTGTACTTACTCAAATCGATTTTGTTTCCAGCCAAGTAGCAAAACTTCCAACATGCTTACTTCAAACCACACTCTGACGCTAAAATCTTCAAACGTTGACAACAACCAAAACATTGCGCACCAAAATTATTTGTTGGTCTTCATATTTCCAGGAAACTTGCAGCAGTACAATACTTATTGGAAAAAAAGAGCAAGAAACACTGTTTCAAATTTGGTAACAATGCACACTTTGATTTTGTTGAGAAAAGTGCACACAGTTGACGAAGAGCTTGAGCACTTATACTTGCAACTTCGTAGGTTTCGAGAACAGAAGCTGGGCGGGGCTAAACAGCCTATTCGCCACCGGTTTCGAAAAGGGCGCTTTATTACTTAAAATTTGCCATCGGTTGCGCAAGTGGATCATTTATCGGTGGAGTTAGCAGACCACGTGTCAAGGCGGTAGTGCAATCCAGTGCCAAGGATCTGGAGCTCATGTGAATGCTCTGCAGGTTTTTTATCAGCTTCATGGTTCAGTTGCAGCGTTTGTTAAGATAGATCAGAAGTACTCCCTCCGTAAACTAATATAAGAGCATTTAGATTACTATTTTAGTTATCTAAACATTCTTATATTAGTTTACAGAGGGAGTACACCTTAAGACAGATGAAAAGTACACGAGTTTACCTTCAAATAAAGAAATACACTACTACATCTTCAGACAGATGAAAAGAAATACACGAGTACAGACGATGATCTTTTTGCTACAGTTAGAGAGGATATGTTGTACTAATACTAATACATTGTGTAGGTAAATAAATGGCAGTTGTCATGTTCAATCTCACCGCGCCTAGGATTTTTTTTCTTTTCTTTTGTCGTTTGTAATCCTGAGCAGAATTTTTGGATGAGAAGGGCATTGCCCCTGATCCTGTGAACTTGGTCAAGCAAGAGGAACCTGAATTTCACTCTGACCAAAGCTAATACTTGAAACTGAATCTCATCAGGTTTGCCTCTTGTATGGAGCCTCCAGGCATTATGTTGTTTTGCAGAGAAAACTGCATCTTTTGAGTTTGGTTCAGACAACCAAAACGCGCATCCAACACAGCTTTGCCGTCTGGTTTCTGTTGATAGAAGAAATCCTTCTATCAAACAAAACTGCATCTTCATTAGGTATTCAGTTACCAGCGTTGTACCAAAGTAGAAAACCGTCCAAAATGCTACTAAAAAAATCACGCTCTGACGCTAAAATCATAACATATTGACGACAACCAAAACATCACATACCAAAATCAATTGTTCATGTTTACATTTCCAGCAAAAAACGATGATTCAAACTTGTAAACAATGCACACAGTTAGCAAAGATCTGGAGCACTTATACTTGCCAGAGGCGGCACACACCCTTTAGTACCCACTTCTTTCTCTGAGCATCATTTCTTGCATCCTTGTTAGGATATATTACAATTAGCTTGTGTGTATGAAGTATGATAATGCAGCACGCCACAGCTAACATGGTAGATGATTTGTGCAGATAATGCGACACAGGAAAATGATGAACTTTTGCGAAGAAAAAAGGATGGAAACTTAACTTAAAATTGTTTAAGGCTATAACAAATGTAAGATGCTCATGCTTTCAAATGGAGAATATCAGGCCATGAACTAAATCTTGGAGACCGTGGCACGAGCGGTAAAAAGAACTAAAACTTGGAGGCACACATGACCAAAATCATATTTTTAAGAATATAAACTGGACAACTTCAAAACATGTTTTGCTGCATTTTTGAACTTTGCTTCCTAATTAACAATGCCAAATTCAGTTTAGATATCCATCTAGTTGAGAAATCCAGGTTCTACCTTCAGGCAGATGAACTGTAGAATTAGAGAGAATATAAAGAAATGGCAACTATCTTTTATTATCCTGCCTAAACCTGCTTAGGGCCAGTGTAGTTTGGGGTATTTCTCACAAGAGTTTTGGTAAAAATATATATATTAAAAGTTAACTTTTATTAGCTCAAAATAGTTAAATGACCAATCAAAGATTGCTCTATGAAATTTCAAACTAACCATACTATTATATATTTGAAGAAGAATGTCAGTAGGATTTAAAGTTTATATCAATTTGGTTTGAACTAGTGTCACCTCTACAAGGCGGTGCTCCAATGTGCATGGAATCAAGCGAACATGTAGCAGCCCTCAGAAATAGATGATGATCTGCTTGATGAGCGACTATCGTTCAGCATAGCATGCGTGGTTGCTATGCTGTCAAACTTTTGGTAGCTGTAACTACATACTCTAGGATATATTTTTGTCTGTGGTAATTTTTGGTAACTGTAACTACATAGCAAGCCTGCAAAGAAAAACATCCACTTTGTGAAATGGAAAGAAAGAAAAAACATCCACACTGACCAATAATGCTGATACTATTTCAGAGTCTGTAGCAGCTATATATACTCATTTGGTTTGCTAGTGCTGTCAGTCCATTTGACACTGTTTCGGGTGTAGCATCACCAAGTATATCGTTATAGGCTTATAGCACGTATGTTCAGAGAACATTGGAGAAAGACAGGATCGTATGGATTGACATCCTCCTGCAAACTGTTTCAAGTTCAAAACTCACAACAAAACCATGCATGACTAGAGTTAAGGAACAGTAGCTTTGACCACTGATTAAACCCCAATCAAGCTACAGCACTAAGCTTGCATCACATTGCATCAACATCATCCACACACACACATACTAGCAGCTAACTAAGCTTGTTACTAATTAAGAACCTGACCTACATAAAACTAATATATTGACTTGCCCCTGCAACATGTATCAAGTTCCCACCCTGTTAATTGCGTCTCCCCAACCAACCCAGATTTCATAACAAAATAGTGCATAATTGCAGCTAAGCCCAGATTAGGCCCACCTGTTAAGCTCCCACCACAGATTTGCTAACAAAATAGTGCAACCCTGTTAAGCTCCCACCACAGATTAGGCCCAGCTATAGTGCTAGACATGCATCACATTCCCTGAAGAACTAACTAGTAGTCATATCTAATTAACTGAACAACCAACTGGTTATAGCTCTAATTAAAAGAAGCAAGCTTGAGATTCATCAAGCGGCCTGGAAGAGAGGAATGTACTGTCCATTGGCGTGGTACGAGTGTGAGCGGTGCCAAACCCTGACGATCTCCACGGGGACGACTTTGGCGGAGCCATGGCCGTCGCAGTAGTCGATCCGGACCTCGTGGGGGATCTCACGAGGGTCCTCCAGCTCAAGGACCACGCGGACGGCGGCGAGGTCCGGCGCCGTGAAGCAGGCCGGGTCGATCTCGAGCACAAACCCGAATCTGAAGCAGTTGCTCTCGATCCCCTTCTGCGTGCGCTGCTCGGCGGGGTAGTCGCGCAGGGCCGCGTGGACGATGTAGTCGCTTGAGACGCGCCGGACGGCGGGGGCCTGCTCGCGCAGCAGCTTCACGGTGACGCCTTCCAGCACGAACGGCTGCCGCCGCAGCGCCGCCTCCCGGAAGTCGAGCGTGCGGAACCGCACGGTCGCGTCGGCGCGGCGGGCCGGCGGGAGCAGCTCGAAGTTCTGCGGCAGGTCGAGGGCGAGGGTGCGGAAGACGCGGCGGATGAAGGGGCCCGGGTCGGCCCGGCACGGGGCCTCCGGCGGGGTGATGTAGGCGTACGCGAGGCGCCGCGCGTGGTGCTCCGGCTCGGGGTCGGCGGTGAAGCTGAGGCACGCCCTGGTTCTTCTGGCCCGGGGTTCCCTGAGCATCTCCGGCGGCAGGTGGACCGCGGTGGCGGCCGGAGGGACGTTGCCGTAGGACGGGCAGGTTACGAAGGCCGGGCGGTCGGAGGGTGCAGGCATCTCCAGCGCCGTCGCCCCGTGCGGCAAGGTGCGGTCGGCGCCGGCCGCCAGCATCTTGGCCTCTTGGTGGAGAAGCAGCAGCGGCCGGGTGGAAGTGCTAGCGATTGTTTTTTTTTCCTTTCTTTTTTTAGTTCTTTTTTTGAGGAGTTCTTTTTTTAGTGGAAAGTGCTAGGAATTGTTGTTGCGTTGCTGCGCTTGGGCCAAGCCCAAGAGTAGTGTTCGCCCATAAAAAAAAATCTGCTCTTTTTTTGCGTCTGAACACAAATTGTTACATAAAAGAACAGCAGATCCTGCTCGGAAAAAATACTAGTACCTGTTTTTGACAGATTTTAAAATCATCAATTCAAAAAATATTCATGAAATAATAATAATAATAATAATAATAATAATAATTACAAATTAAAGAAATGTTCATGAGTATAAACATATACAAAATACAAGGCAACAAACAAATACTTGTCCATTTATTTATCTTACTTTTGAGTCTAAAATATGGTACAAAAGAACTTTTAGTCAGTGCGCCAGAAGTTCCTTTGATAAGAAGAAAATAAAAACAGTTTCTCATGAGCTACCTAATATTTAGGCTAGTAATGGTTCTTGAATGGACACCAAAGCAAAAACAGTGTAAAAATACAAGGACAGAATTACTGCTAAGAAGCATGACAAATCCACGGTACATCAGCAATGAAGTAAGGACTATGAACTTATCTGAACCCTTGCGAGTGAAGAGCGAGAGAAAGAAATAAAGGTACAATCATATGATTTCAAAATATTTTAATTCCAAAAGGCAAGAGCTCTAACATTTAAATTCATTGAACATAGATCACAGGAAAAGACTCAGATCATTCATTGATCATTAATTTGGAATTGACTTCGATCAGTAGGATTTTATTTTGATTCAACAAAGAATGTTACACTAGCAGGCTATCGAGATGACAATAGTTAAATAGAAAAAACAAGCACCATGATGATTATTCATGCAAGCTATGTTAGTTAGGTCTATGTCTAGTACAACCCATTGGTAGAAAGGTAGGTGTAGGTACCGTAAGCGCACTCACATGTAACAGATCAAAAGAGAAAGAACTAGTGAAGGCAAGGGATTAGTATATATCAAACACTACTGATATGTGGCCAACCAAATAAAGGCACAATGTTCCAACATATCATACAAAATTATGATTCTACAAAAGAGGATTGTATACCTGGCCTCCTGCTTGTGATAGACTAGCTCCTAAATGAATTTGAGAAGTTCTTGGTTAGACCTTAAAACCTCCAGCCTCTTAATAGGTTCCAACACCATAACTGTTCCAACATCTACAGGAAGAAGCATCGTTGATAAACATTTGGATTGTTCCAAATGATTGGAGGATTAGAGCAACGCTACCAGCATAATAGTATCAGAGGAATACTAGATAACGGTTGGAGTTGCGCATACCCTGTTTTGCTTATACTTTTGTCTCGAATTGCTGGTAAAGATGGACCCTTTCTATCGAGCCACAAATCAGGTATGGCTATAATGCAATCCTTCAGCTCTGATGCCCTGTAGCCTGTCAGTTTCTGCATTTATTTTCTCTACAAACACGTAATCACAGGATAGTTTTAGCCTTCAGAACTTGAAATATCAAAGGCAACATTTTTTAGCTTTGAGAATGTAATTCTCTGCTCTTACCGAGGATTAGTGTCTAGTCCAGTGGTCAGCCTAGCATGAAAAGTTCATGAAGCGGCAATAACTGGCAAGAATAGGAAACAACTTTAGTCAGGAAGACTCGGCTCAACAAGATAGCTACCTAGGAATTCCAGTACAAGCTGAAGCGCAGCAACAAAGCATGCAAGAATAACTTCAGGCGTCGACACACAGAAGCAGTGAAGGAAGGATTAAATGAAATTGGTCCAATATGACAAATTTAAAGGATTGGTAGTCATCTGTCTCTTGGGCCAGATCTGGTAAACGACATGAAATTAGTGAGACATATGTAAAATACGCAAGGGTTCAGTTAGACAAATATTCAAAACATACACATCACAGAATCGGCACATGATGCAATATGACACCATCAAGAAGCCATTTTTCTATCAAAAACAAAGCTGCATTTCATTCATCAACCATAGGTAGAAAAACGTGTAAGAGTAGCTAACAAGACTCGGAAGGGGTTGGCAATCACTTGTTAGTATCAATGCAATCCAAATATAAACAAAGGGAAATGTTTTGCATTCCCTAAAGGGGTTATCTTTTCCTAATTACTTGCTTTTATGTTCTAAAACAAAAAACACACAGTGAAAATTAAAAAAATATAGATGGTCATGGTGGTCCCTCCTCTTTTTATCCGGGCTTGGGACAGGCTACGCATAGCATAGGCAGAGTTACCCGCCCGCCCTCCAAAGTGAGCAAAACAATCCTTAATTTTGAGAGAGAGCAAATTTGCTCTCCCCTACTAGTAAGGATTGCCTCACCCTTGAGTAGCATTAAGCAACAAGGATTTCCCCTTGCATAGGCTTTTTGTATCAAATGAGCAAGGCAATCCTTGCTTTTGATGGAGAGCAAAATTTTCTTTCCACCACTAGCAATAATTGCCTTGCCCCTTGAGTAGTCTCAAGTGAGCAAGGTTTTCCTTGGTTTTGAGGGAGGGCCAAATGGCTCTCCTCCACTAGCAAGTATCACCTTACCCCTTGCTTAGATTTACATTTCTATTAAATGAGCAAAGATAGTCTTCAATTTTAGGAGCAACATGCTCTTATAGCTAGCAAAAATTATTTTGCCAATTGCATAGCCTTATCTTTGTGCCAAGTGAACAACCCAATCATTGTTTTTTATGGAGAGCAAAATTTGCACTCCTCCACTAACAAGGATTGCCTGAGTAACCTTAAGTGATCAAATATTTCCTTGATTATAAGAAAAATAAGCAAAATCCCATCACTTTTGTGGAGGGGTCAGTTCTCCACAAGCGAGGATCATGCCTAGCCATGCCGGAGCAAAGTTAGAAAAAATCCGTTACTTTTGGGGAGTTAATCCTCCAAAAGCAAAGCTTGTCATTTGCCCAGGCAAATTTTTGTGCAATGTGCACAAGACATTTCTTGCATTCGTCGGAGGTCAATTCTTCACGAGCAAGATTGTGTTGCCCCTTAGTAACCTTAAGTGGTCAAGGATTTTTCCTTGATTATAAGAAAATTGAGCAAAATCCTCTCGCTTTTGTGGAGGGGTCAATTCTCCACAAGCGAGGATAATGCCTATCCATACTTTTGAGCAAAGTGAGAAAAACTCACTTACTTTTGGGGAGTCAATCCTCAAAGAGCAAGGATTGCCATTTGCCTAGCCAATCTTTTGTGTAATGTGTAGAAGACTTTTGTTGCATATGTGGGAAGTCAACCCTCCACGAGCAAGATAATTCTACCAGTTGTCTGATAGTCACCATACTTTTGGGGACAATGCTCAAGTATAATGCAACGTTGTATGAAGCATCGGTTCAACTAGTGCAACATGTACACCACTACCTGTTATCATGAAACAGTTATCGTGATAAGAATTGACATCGTATTTCATAATAAATAAAGAAAGGTGCAATTAAGTTAACTATTGAGTATGAACTATGTAAACCCTGCTATTTCACTAAAGCATGATCACCAAAACAACGTAGAGATTCATTGGGGATTATCCAGTATACATAGCAAACAGAAATTACAACCATACAACAGAACTTCACACTCTGAAAGATTAAAAGGATCAACACTATCAAAAAGAAGAGATGGCTCCCTCATAAAGTAGCCAAACTACAGAAACAAAGTAGCACTCCCAGACATAGAGAAAAGAATGAAATGATTTCTTAATCATGACTCAGATTAATCATAACACTTATATGTGGTTGGAAAATGACCCAATAGTGGAGATCATAAATAAGTATAATAATTTGTGAGATCAAACGTGTATCTATTATCACCAACAGTAAAGAAAGATGGTATTTCAGAAAGCATGTGCATAAATATTTGGAAACCACAGTGAAAATGAAAAGGTTTTCATAAATGGATAGTTGCAGGTACAAACTGATGGATTCGATGACAAAACAAGGGAAATTATGACTTGCTAAGCTCACAGAATTGACAACATGTTTTGCGAATAAAGAAAGTTCAACAATGTTATATTAATAATAATGAACTACTGTATGTAGACTCAGATTCATTATGGCCTAGCTTAACTCTGACACTTATTTGTGGTAGGCAACCGACCCTATTAATAGTGGGGATAATAAACAAGTTGGATAATTTCTGTGATCTAACTTGTATCTATTATCATCAACAGTACATAAAACTGATAGTTCAGAAAGCATGTGCAAGAAATATTTGGAAACCAGGTTTCAATGAGAATGAAAAGATTTTCATATACAGAGTCTATCTCGTCTTTCCTAATAATCAATATAATCAACAAGGTGCAGTACAAATTAAACTTATAGACTCGACGAGGAATGATAGGGGAAAAATCATTGGCTCGCTGAGCTCACATATGATTCGAGAACGAAATGGGTTCATCAGGCACTTACCACGGCACACTGTCCATGAAGAGGGATAGGACGGAAGCTCGGATGCTCGCGGAGCGCAACGCCGGCGTCCGGATGTAAAGCCTCCCCCGGCAAGCAAATTAATCCAGCCAAATGCCAACACCATGAGGATTGAGGAGTGTGGGCGAGGCGAGGTGGGGAGAGAGGCATGGAAGCTAGAGTCTTGGGGTGAGCGCGCGCGGTGAGGACCGGACGGCGAGGACCAGTCCACCAATTGGCAGCACAGCCGCCGGCCGGTTTGATGCGATGAACGTCGGCGCGGATCAGAGTTGGGTGGGTGACATGCTTCTTCCTCCTTCTCAAGTGCTTGCCAGCCCAAGTATCTTAAGTAATTTAGTCACAATCCAAGTCATGCTTAAGAGCCACTCTGTCCTTTGCAATGCCGCCGTTAAGATATTCAGGAGAGTGGCCAAAAAATCAAGCTACTACTACATGCTCATATCTTCGCCAACATTCTGGATGTTTCTTTTTTCTTAGTGTTTCTGGATGTTTTCTGCATGAAAAAAAAGTGATACCCACCACGCACACACACAGACAAAAATAATAATGATTTTTTATGTATGATATTTCTAAATCCCAAAAATCAACTTGCGCAAAATATTTGCATTGGCGGATTACTCGTTTCATGGAGGGTTGCAATGGCTTCTATATTTCAATCTACCATTTTAGACACTTATAATTCTACTTTTTTCAGGAGGATAATTATTATTTTTAGATGGATAATTCTTTGTTTTTACTAGGCGGAACTTTAACAGGTCTGAGCTTTATATAACTAGCTAAAACCATCAAGCCATGGTATCTATATCTATACCTACTAATAAAGTAAGGTGCGTTTCTCCAATTTTTTCATCCGTTCACCATCGATTTTTTTCTATTCGAGGTGGTACTGAAGTTTTATCCGTTCGTCTATTAGAAAAGAAAAATGCCAGATGTACATGGGCCGCTCGAAGTGTGGCATAGGAAAGCCAGCCCAGTTATTTTCGTTTCCATGTAGGTGGGCAAACCCTATTTATCGCATCAAGCGTTAGATAGACGCAAATTCGCAAGGGGGCCAAGCTGGGCTGGCCCGTTTGCTTTTTATATATTTTATGTTATGTTTCTATTTTTCTTTTTCCTTTCTTTCTCTTCTTCTTTGGTCTTTTTTCCTCTCAAGTTTTTATTCCATTTTTTCATAAATTCAAAATTTTGAAAAAAGTTCATAATATCATAAAAACTCGAATTTTCAAAAATGTTCAGAATTATAAAATTTATTCAAATTTTATTTTTGCGTTATGTTTCTTTTTTATTTTTCATTTCTTTCTCTTCTTCTTTGGTCTTTTTTCCTTTCAAGTTTTTTCCTTTTTTTCATAGATTCAAAATTTTCAAAAGAGTTTATAATATCATAAAAATTTTACTTTTTGAAAAAATGTTCCGAATTATGAAATTTATTCCATTTTGAAAAATGTTCAGAACATTAAATATTTGTTCCCATTCCAAAATTGTCGCAAATTCGCACAGGGCGTCCGAGCTGGGCTCAACCATTTTGTTTTTTTGTTCTGTGTTATGTTTCTATTTTTCTTTTTCCATTTCTGTTTATTTTTCTTTCCTATTCTTTTGTATTTTTTTCAAGTTTATTTTTCTTTCTCCCTTTTTTCCGCAAATTCGAATTTTCATAAAAGTTCATAATATCAACCGCTCTGAAAATCCATTTTTTCATAAATCCATTTTTTTAAATGTGTGGAATTTAAAATATATACCGCTCAGAAAATTGTTAAGAACATTAAATCTTTGTTCTCATTCAAAAATTGGTTAAAATTTTAAAATAATGTTCCATTTTCATTTGTGTTTTCTAAAGTTGTTCGAGATTTTCCAAAAAAAATGTATTTAAAAAATGTTCCAAATACGAAAAATATTCTTGTTTTAGTGAAATGTTCGCAAATTCAAAATAACGTCAAGAAACATATTTTCAAAAATTGTTCCGAATGTGCAAAATATGTTTCATTTTTAAAAAATCACAAATTCAAAACATGTTCATGTTATTATAAGAGGTTTATGTTTTCTAATAAAATTGTGAATTTTGAGCGCTTCATATTTTGTTGTGTATTTATGAAAATATAAAGAATTTCAAAAAATGTTTGGGATTTTCAAGATTATTCATGTTTCCAGGAGTGTTCAACAATTTATATTTTTTAAACAGTTAAAAAAAATTGTTTCCAATTTGACCTTGGAGTATGATCTTAAAGGTTTGAGCTGGCCATTGGTTGGTAGGACTCGTTTCTTTGAGTGGCTAGCATCACGTAGTCGGGTTTTTGAGGGCATGATTTTGATCCCTCAACTCATCATTTTTTTTTTCGTGACTTACTAACACAGGTCGTCTTGGCGCCTACCTTTGTGCGTCCCAGGCGCTATTTTATGCAACTAGCATCACATAGTAACCCCCACACAGTTGGCCCATGGAAAAAAAAATACTCCGTCGCATAGGCTGTATTATGCCTCAGTTGCACTCCCCTACTGGGTCGTTCGAGGGAGCAATTTTTTTCCTTAGGCCAATAGAAGAGAATATGCTGGTTTGGCTCGAATAAAAAAATTATGGGCACGCGAGCGCTAAAATAATCAAAGAGAATAAACCCTAATAGAGAAGGAACATTGGTGTCTGGTTATGCGCTAAATATGCTACTGAAACGGGATTTATGCGCTACAATTAGTAATCCATCCGGTTATGCCATCGTAAGAAAGAATGGTCGAAGCAACTGTGCCCCGAAGGTCATCGCATAGCTACCAAATGAGGAGGCAGACACAACCCGTACGCAGAGGCGGACCCTAAGGGAAAAAAGGCACGAGTTGGATGGTTGCCGCCACACCGACTAACCCCACCAATATCAAGATCTCACGGGACAAATATAACCAGCGAGAAGACCACAACTACTCTCTCTATTGCATCGCTATAGAGATCATTTTTGATGGACATATCAATTATCTCTCCCATTGCTTCTTCAAAGAAACATCTCTCCCGTTGCAACGCATGGGCATATGTGCTAGTCACCATAAAAGAACCTTTCTAGTTTCAACTCTGCATTTTTTGAACATTATGATCATTTGTCAACGCCCTTTAGCAATAGAGGGATATAGCTACCCAAAGAGTCAAATATGACGGGAGAAGGTCACCGAACAATACTGGTGAGGATAGTCGATTGTGATGCTAGTGCGACGGAGATTAAGATGGAGGTCGCTCTTTATCTATAGTTCTCTTTAATTTGCATACGTGGTACCCTTTATCGGCGAGCATGTTGGAGTTGGAGTAACTGGGCATCGTAAGCCGGGTCTCTGACTCTTAGAGCATCTACATCCATACATTCAGCCGGGTACACCAAATACGACCCCTTAAACATCGTGTCCGCGGTCATACCCCAAATTAACATTTTTACAACCAAATACCACAATTACGAATCCTCAAATACATACAATTACATGTAGCGTGAAACCTAATTCTAAGCGGAGACCGCCCGGCGGCTGGCTACACCCGCCCAAGTGTTGATGCGGTCGCCAGCGAGGTAGAGTAGAACATGAGACGCACCGGCTCAGAGGACTCAAGGCGCCATCATCTCCTATGCCCTATTCTTTCTCGTCGGAGCCCGTCGCCACCACATCGCCGGTCGAAGTGAGGTCGATGATGGATCCGTCATGGTCGGAGACCGACAGGTCCACCATGACGCGGTTGTGGCGCCCGAGGTTGCCGGCCACCCGTATCGGCGCAGGAGAGTGAGACTCCGCCTCGCCGACGTCCGCCGCGAGGGCTGCGCGGCCTCCCGCCCCCTCCGCCTTGCACGACGGATACGCCGCACCATATTAGCCTCTGATGTGGACGGGCCACGGAAGGCCTCGCAGCACTACAACATAGGGGTTGCGCCCCTACGATGCTCGGACGCCAAACGGAGTGCACCGCCTCCGACGAGGCAGAGGCGACGCGCCTCGCGCCGATCCCAGCGCCATTTGGACTGAGGCTATGAATTCTTTCTGAATCGAGCCGACCGTTGTCGGGCGTTCACCTCGTGGGCGCTGCGGAGCGCGCCGGCCGCCAGCATCTTTTTTTGGCGGAGAAGGCAGCAGCGGCCGGGTGGAAGTGCTAGCAACTTTTTTAGGACCTATAACGCACACGTAGCTGCGCTTGGGCCAGGCCTAAGAATATTGTTCGCCCCTCTGTGTCCCCCATTGCTCTCTTTTCTTGCGTCTGAACGGAAATCATTAGGAAAAAAAAAGCAGCCCCTGCTCGAAAAATATGACTACCTGTTTTTGACAGATTTCAAAAGTAATCAATTCAAAAATATTCACGAATTATTATTAGTTTTCCAAATTAAATAAATGTTCATGAGTTGAAAAATGTTCAAAAATTGTTGACAGTTTTTAGAAAATGCTCAAAAATTAAATTCTTAAATTTTTAAAAATATTTATGAAAAGTAAAAATATTCAAATCATGGTAGGTTTAAAATGTTCTATTTGTCAATATCAAATACTATTCAGCAAGAAAAGTAAAAACAAACTATCCTTAACCATTGTTTCTAGAAATGTTTAAAGTTTGTTGCCCTTGATCAGTCCACTGTCTATAGGTGATGTTAATTCATCGTGGCAAAATTAGCTTATAAGATATGTTTTGTTAGATAAATATGGTTCGATATAATAAAATAAATTGTTGTGTGAATAAGAATTTGCTCAAAATAAAAAGTTTCATGTAAAATAACATATCTTGCCATATGTCCCACCAGGACAAATGTATGTTCCGTATTTTCCTTTTTTTTTTGAACATTTCATTCCATTAATCAACGTGCCGAGCAGAATCGCTGGCAACCAAAGACTGGGCAAAGGTAGGGGCGAGACCCGGCCATACGGCTTGGGGTGCAAGCTCCATCTTTGACCCATACAACGCTAAAACGTCTGCAACCTTATTACATGCCCGAGGGCAATTGATTATACTGAAGTCACTAAAATTCAGAGTAGTAAAAGCTTTTATTTCCCTAAATAAGACACCATTGGGGGAGAGATCAAAGTTCGACGTCTTGATCGCTTGTACCAGAAGCATTGCATCCGTTTCCACCACCAGTTGGTTAATTCCCAATTCTTGTGCCTTGTACAGAGCCTGTAAACATTCCTCTGCTTCAGTATGAAGAACATCCTGGGCATGAGCTAGTCGACCTGCTGCCGCGACAACAACATCACCGTCGTGATCGCGGATAATATGTTCCGTATTTTCAAGAAGACATTCTCCATATTTGTGGATGTTGTTCCATATTTCAAATACCAATATTGTACTTGTTTTTATTAGTCTATTGACTCTATTCCATTCATGATAAAACGTGAAAGGAAAGTACTGAGAAAAGAAAGCTTCGAGCAAAGAAGAAAAATGAACAATAAAATATAATCAAACAAATGAAAAGAAACAAGAAAGTTGACAAACCGGCAAAAAAGCATATAACTACAAGAAAACAATAATTCAGAAGAAAGTTGATATATCGGCAAACTTTTATTCCATTGGCAAGCTAGGATGATAGTACATCATGCTAGCTCGTTCGACACGTACATACGCATCAACACATCACGCCACATGATGAACTTATACTGGAACAAAGAAAGAAGAACGTGCGCCACATCCAAGGCGACGTCGTCACACTGGCTTGGGTACGTGCCATGCCATCATACGGTGGAATCCAATTATCTGTACTGAAAAAAAACAACAAAGAGCAAACACAGAGATGCATCTGCTCTGGGCCGCTCAGTGTAGTCGCAGCTGCTAGCGCATCCGGACGCACGCATGAGGGCGTACTCCATTAAGCATCAAGGGATGCAGCGCCGCCGGCGCCGGCACAGAAGCGGCCGCATGCATCGCCGCAGCGCTCCACGACGGCTTTCGTCCCCTCGCTGCCGCCATCGATAACTGGTGCCAGAACATACATACAGTACGTGCGTTAGACGCAATCTGATTAATTACAACCCTCAGTTAAACCTCCAGATGAATTTTTTTTCATATCTAGGAGTACGTATTTATTTACCATTGCGCATGCTGTCACAGACGATGGACGAGCACCTCAGCGTGCAGCTCTCAACCTCAACGGCTGGCAAAAAGGGAAAACAAGAGAGCTGATATCACTAATTAACTTGGAAACATGGATGAGCGTAACGCGAATTAACATGCAGGGAGCTCGATTGGTGGTGGCTTGCTTACCGTTGCTGGTGAGAAGGTCGGAGGTGGAGCTGTTCGCAAGAAAAAGTCTGGGGTCGGCCGGGGTAGGGCATTGCCTCGGGCATCTACCGCTGGTAAGCTGCACACAGCAGCACATTTCTGCGCAGAACGGGATGGGGCCGTACTGCGTGATGCAGGCGGCGTAGCAGTGGCTCCCTATCTTGTCCTTGCAGCAGAACTTGGCGTCCGCAGCTCCTGTGGCGGCGGCCGTCGGATCTGCCTGGGCCAGCGGCACCAAGCTCCCTATGACGAGGACCGCGCCCAGGAGGAGGATCACAGCCCGGAGACCACTCTTACCTTCCATGGTGTACGTACGTGCAGCTTAAACTTGGATCGTGTGGTGATGGTGATGAAACAAGAATCGCGTGGATGGGTCCTATTTATAGGAGATGATCGATGGCGTATCCACCGTTCGTACATCTGATTGATTGATGAGTGTGCATGGTACACAAATCTAGTCATGCCATGTCTTCATCAACATAAATGTACGTACATATAGGTGAACTCCTACCTACTCAGTGCACTCCCATGTGTCATGTCAATGCCTCATCCGTTGGGTTGGTGAACGGAATTTGTTGTCGTTAATCGTCTTCATTGTCAGTTTATTGAATATCTGGGTCCGTTTCAATATTCTCTATCTCTTCTCTACTTATCTACTTATACTAATAAAAGAGTAAACATGAACTTTTTAAACACACCCCACAAAACGTACACGGATCTATTATCACCGCATAATTAGGCTCACTAAACTCAATCTAACGGTTGTACTTAGCCTAATCCATTCTCTGTGTGCACTTTGTTAGGATTTAATTAATATTGTTATTAAGGAGATAATCCTCTCTTGTGTAACCGCACGTGCGTTGCCAATCTGTCAACGATCACGACGGTTCCCTCGCCCCCCCTCGAGTGGACGCGCCCCTCTACTTGCATCCCCTCCAGTTGTATATAAGGGTTGATTATTAAGGAAATTGATACTGGTTGGATTTGTTTACATCTCTCTTGTTTTTACTCGTATCACGTTATCAGCGCGTTGCTCTCCGTTGAGGGAGAAAGGCCATCCAGGCGGTCAGAAGGGCATCACGGCAAAACGGGGAAGAACGATCACAGCGGCAGTTCTCATCAGCGGAGGAAGAATTCTGAAGTCCGCAGGGGAGGCGTCCACGAGGCACGAGGGGAAAGCGCATGGCCCCTGGCAGGACGCGGCTGCACAACGGAACAACTGGGCGTGGTGCGCGGCGCGACGTGAGGCTACGCGCGGCAGCGAGGCTGGCTGATGCAGAACGACGACGGCAAAGACATGCATGCATCGGCGTGATGCATCAGGAAGTCGATTGCAAATTTGTTGTCTTGTGATTAAGATTAACCATCTAATGATTGATTGTTTCATGAATAGCCTGCGAACTAAATCGCTTCATCGAATCGGGCACACACGTGAAGGATGGATCAACCATCTACTGAAGGGAAGCGAATGCAGGCGCCATGACGTGCGGCGTTGGTGGTAACCGGCATATGCCACCGCAACCTCCCGCGCACTGCACGGCAAGGAGGCAGTGGCCGTGACCGAGGCTCTCCGTGTTGCTTTGGCGGCGGCTGCGCAGGTGAGGATGGCACCGCGACGGCCCGCGTCGTCGGAATTGCAGTATCGGTACAGCGGGCACGCGGCGTCAGCAGCACGGCACGGCGCCGTGGTTGGCCACCGGAGTGATGCGCGGAGACGCGACTGCGGTCCGGTAAGTCGTGCCGGCGACCCGGCGTGCCGGCCAAAACGGCCATGGCGGTTGGGGCTGTTAGCGAGGCGCTCGGGTGGACCTGAAAGGCCTAAGCCCACGCCTGATAGCCTGCGCTGAAAGGCTCGGTAAACTAAGGCAGAAGCCGATACTGCCTCTGAGCACAGCTCCACGACGCGATTTTTTTCCCTCTCGTTAGGGTTTTAGTCCTCCCGGGGCGACTATAGTTGCCGCCGTCGAGAACATGTTTCCCTACGCCGATCATCTCAGGGGGTCGCCTCCTGGGCTTTGGCGGGGCGGGTGGAGATCGGGTGGTTAGGGTTGCTGCTACAAGGCCCGATATTTGTCTCCATCGGGTTAGGGTTCCAGAGAAGATGTCTTCGAGCGCGGCTCAGGATGCGGCGGCCGCAGGCTCATCGGAGACGGATGATGTGGAAAAGATGATGAGGGAATTGGGGCTTCGAGAAGAAGACCTTGATGATGTGATCTATGATGAGAAAGAGGTGCCGCCGGAAGCAGCCAGATGGATCGCCCTAGCGAGGGTGCACACCGAGAAGACGTACAACCAATACTGGTTTTTTAAGAATATGAGATCGGCGTGGGATCTGGCGCAGGAGGCGAATTTCAAGCCTCTGGAGGATAATCTTTATACCATCCAATTCTCGTACTTGGGGCATTGGGAGAGAGTTATCCAGGATGGACCTTGGCACTTCAGGGGAGATGCGGTGATCATCAAACCTTATGATGGGATCACGAAGCCGTCCACGGTTCAGCTAGACACCATCGAAATCTGGGCACAAATTCATGATGTACCACAGCTATACGCATACCTGGTGCTGTCACTTGGAGCTAAGATTGGAGAGGTGCTGTTCACGGAGCCACAATCACAAGATTTTAAGGGTAACTTTTATCGCGTTTGGGTGAGGATCAATGTCTCCAAACCTCTCAAGAACGTTGTATCCATGATTCGTGATGGCAAAAGGCAGATCTACAGAGTTAGATATGAAAAGCTGCCGGATTGGTGTGCGGTTTGTGGGATGCTTGGTCACCAATTTAAGGAGCATGGCAATGGGATACACCCTCCTTCAGCATTAGTCTTTAAAGATTTGAGGACAGGCTGGTTTATGCGTACTGGCCGGGGGCCTGGCGAGGGACGAGGCCGGAGAGGAGGCCGACGGGGTGGCCGTTCAGGTGGCCAAGAAAGGAGTGCTCAGTACCAGCCTCACCATGGCGATGATGTCTCTGGGGAGGATCTCGAGGAAGACAGGGATGCTGTGATGAAGGAGGCAGAGAATAACAGAAAGAGGGGGTCAGATCTAGCAGTGGGGCAGAGTGTTTTGCCGGCCGGAAATCCTGTAGTCGCAAGCAAGGGACAACAGTCTACTTTGGCGCTTCCAGCCCCCGCTGTTCCTCCCAGTCCAAGCGGTAAACAGGACCCCAAGAGGACAAAGCTGCAAACAGAGGATGGAAAGAACACCATGGCCAAGACAGGAGTACAAGGAAAGGGTGAACTAACGATGGCGGGCCTCGAGGGGCGCCGCCGGGGTCAATGAGTGCCTTATGTTGGAACTGTCATGGCGCGGGCAACGCCGCGACAGTTCGCGAGCTTCGCGATTTCGCGAGGCAATTTTCCCCTACCCTACTGTGTATAGTTGAGACACAAATTGAAGGAGCTAGGGTAAAAGCTTTAGCTAGTACTCTTGGTTACGATAAATCTTATGCTGTTGATAGCCATGGTAGAAGCGGTGGTATTGGGCTGTTTTGGATGATTCAATAAAAGTGGAGATTCTTGGCTACTCTGACTATCATCTAGATGTGTCGGTTGAGGAAAATGAACAGGAAATATGGCGGATGACTTGTGTATATGGTGAGGCGCAGACACACCTTCGACACCAAACATGGCAGGTGTTGAAAAACATAAGTACTTTGAGTGCACTTCCTTGGCTCTGTATAGGCGACTTTAACAAAGTCTTACGTCCGAACGAACATGATGGGGTTGGACAGCGTAGTAACGCTCAAATCCAGGCCTTCCGGGATGCTACGGATGTTTGCATGCTGCTGGACTTAGGTTATAAGGGCAACTTTTGGACATTTGAAAAGAAGGTGGTGGGGAGGGGGGGTACTTGTACACGATGTCGACTGGATAGAGCAAAGGCGAATGCTGACTGGGTAGCGAGGTTCCCTTTGGCCTCAGTATCACATATTACGTGCGCCACATCGGACCACTCCCCAATCTTGCTTGATTATGGAAGCAAAACAACTGAAAGAAGAGAGAGACTTTTTAAGTATGAGCTAATGTGGGAGACACATGAGGGGCTCAAAACGTTCTTGACAGAGGGATGGGCATCGGAACCACCATGCAATAGCGTGGAACAGATGCGTGAGAAGCTGCGGAACCTTGCAGGCGGGCTGACCAGATGGAGCAAGGACACCTTCGGAAGTGTCAGAAAGGAGATTAAAAAGCTTAAGCAAATTCTGGAGGAGCTCAGGGGCGACCCACTGAGAACTGGGCCTTCTCACGTTGAATTAAAGATCAACGAGCAGCTGATCGAGATGTATCACAGAGAGGAGATCATGTGGCGACAGCGGGCAAGAGTCGAATGGCTTTTGGCGGGAGACAAAAATACCAAATTCTTTCATCTTCGTGCTAGCCTCCGTAGAAAGAAAAATATGGTGAAAGCCTTACAAAATTCTTTGGGTGCTGTCATCTCTGATCCGGCTGAACTCCAGGACATGGCAAACATGTTCTATCAAAATCTGTATACCACGGAGGGGGTTAATAATATGGAAGAAGTGCTGGAGCATGTCCCGCAGAAGGTGACCGAGGAGATGAACGCATCCCTTTGTGCTCCGTACACAAATGAAGAGGTAAAAAATGCTTTGTTTCAAATGTTTCCTACCAAGGCGCCGGGCCCGGATGGTTTTCCTGCACGTTTTTATCAGCGACATTGGGACGTATGTGGGGACGAGGTCACCAAGATCGTCCTAAGCATAGTCCGTGGGGAAGAAAGCCCGGAATGCATCAATGACACAGTTTTGGTTCTTATACCAAAGGTAACGAATCCCACTGTTTTATCTTAGTTTCGACCTATTAGTCTCTGCAATGTATTATACAAGATTGCATCCAAGGTGGTCGCTAATAGGTTGAAGATCATATTACCTGATATTATTTCGGAAGAGCAGTCCGCATTTGTGCTAGGGAGGCAAATTACGGATAACATCATTTGTGCGTATGAATGTTTGCATTTTATGAAGCGGTCCAGGGCGAAGTCAAATAGCTTTTGTGCACTGAAGTTGGATATGATGAAGGCCTATGATAGGCTAGAATGGACATACTTGAGAGCTATCATGACTAAACTCGGTTTTGCACAACAGTGAATAAATACAGTCATGGCTATGGTATCATCTGTCTCATTTTCAGCTTTATTCAATGGTGAGAAGCTTGACCCTTTCAAACCAACTAGAGGAATCCGGCAGGGAGACCCAATCTCCCCCTACTTATTCTTGATTGTAGTAGAGGGCCTTTCGTGCCTCCTGAAATCCAGTTCTCAGTCATCACTAGCAGGTATCAAGGTGGCCCCAACGGCTCCAACCATTAACCACCTTCTATTTGCAGATGACAACCTGTTGCTTTTCAAGGCGAGTGTAGAGGGAGCAGTTGCAGTGTCAAACCTGCTAGAGAAATATTGTGACGCTTCAGGGCAAAGGATAAACCATGATAAATCCTCTATATTTTTCAGCAAAGGGTGTCCAGGCCCCACCAGAACAGAGGTGAAGGATTCCCTACAAGTCCAAAATGAGTCTTTGTCTGAGAGGTATCTGGGAATGCCAACTGATGTTGGTCACTCAAAGAATGGAACGTTTAAATATCTGAGAGATAGAGTATGGGAAAAGATTAAAGGTTGGATGGAGAAGCTGCTGTCCTCAGCGGGCAAAGAAGTACTGATTAAGTCTGTGGCACAAGCGATACCTGTTTATTCCATGGCATGCTTCCGATTGCCGCGAGGGCTTTGCGAGAACATCACATCAATCATAAGGCAATTCTGGTGGGGGAGTAAGCAGGGAAGAAGGAAGCCGAGTTGGGTGGCATGGGACGTGATGACTAGACCAAAACATATGGGTGGCCTCGGCTTTCGTGACATGGAGATATTTAACCTGGCACTTCTGGCACGTCGGGCATGGCGCACAATGACTTCAGAACTCTCACTAAGCTCAAGGATCCTCAAATCAGTTTACTTTCCAAACTGCCCTTTGCTAGATGCCGAGTTGGGATCTCATCCGTCGCAGATTTGGAGGGCTATTTTGGATGGCCGGGACATCTTGGCTCAAGGCATTATCAGAAGGATTGGAGATGGAGAGGCCACAGATATTTGGGAACATAACTGGATCCCGAGGGAGAGTTTCAAAAGGCCTATAACATCTTTGGTACAACATCCTCCGACTAGAGTTGCTCAACTCATTAGTGCTTCTACTGCGTCTTGGAATGAAGGACTAGTTCGGTCTATTTTCACTCCCTTTGACTCTGAGGAAATTCTCAAGATACCACTTTGTACGCGCACAGTTTCAGATTTCTGGGCATGGCATGACGAACCACGTGGAATGTTCAGTGTTCGCTCGGCATACCGTATGATCTTGAGGACAAAACTCAATCGTGAGGCGTGGTTGCACGAGGCTGAGGGGTCGTCGTATGCTCAGCATGAAAGCAAACAATGGAGCAGCATCTGGCATCTTCAAGTACCTTCAAAGCTCATGATGTTCGTGTGGAGGTTAGCTAGGCAGTCCATGCCTACTGGTGAGCTGTTGATGCACCGTCATATGTCGACAGAGGATACATGTAACCTCTGCGGGGCAAGGGACACATGGAGGCATGCGCTACTTACTTGTCCGATGTCCAGCAGTGTTTGGGCGTTGGCTCCTGAACAGCTCGTGCAACATCTAGTTGATCGACAAGAGGAGAGCCCGAAGGATTGGCTTTTTGCACTACATGAGATCCTAGACAAGGAAGATTTCGTACGGCTTGTTGTCACTTCATGGGCAATCTGGGGAGCGAGAAGGAAAGCAATCCATGAGGATATCTTCCAGTCACCGTTATCAACCCACGGCTTCATCACACGATACTTGACCGAGCTTCAAGTTTTGAATACAGGGTCGTCGAAGCCGGTGGTGGTGAAGGCCCCAAGAGCTGCCGTTTGGCAGCCGCCAGTAGCGAATAGTGCAAAAGTAAATGTTGATGCTGCAATACCTCAACACAGAAGATACGGCGCCGTGGGAGCGATAAGCAGGAGCGCCGATGGAGCGTTCTTGGGAGCCTCAACCCTGGTATTCAGATATGTTTCAGAACCGGAAACACTTGAAGCATTGGCTATTCGAGAAGCACTTGCTCTATCAGATGACTTATATCTGCGGAGGATCCATGTGGCTTCCGACTACAAAGTGGTGGTTGAAGACATTACGAAGGAAAATGCCTCTCGGTACAGAGCAATCATACATGAAATAATAGATCACTCGTCGTCTTTTGATTTTTGTAAGTTTAGCCATGAATTTAGGAGCTCAAATTTTGAGGCTCACAATTTAGCGAAGCATGCACTTTCTCTAGGGGTTGGCCGCCATGTTTGGTTAGGCCATCCCGGAAATCTTCCTTTCGTCTCTGTAAACATTGTGACGACTTAATAAAAGCTTTGCGAGATTGTCTCAAAAAAAGCGAAGCCGATACTGCCTTAAAAAGAAAAGATAAATGTCTAAAAAAAATTAATAAAAAAGAGGTAGTGGCCTACACAAGTTTCGGCCCAGGACCAAATTTTGTCTTTCTCGTTTTTCTTTTTCTGTTTTAGCTTTTAGCTAAGCAGTTTTTCTTCCAATGTGCTTTATAGTAATTTCTGGTATATTACTGTATTGTAAAGCACATTAATACATCGACATATTCGATTAAGCAATTTGATTATTGCTATATGTTGATGATGCTTGAAGATTAATTTACTAGAGAGTAAATTAATGGGCATGAAGATTTCATGCAAGATACGTTGGACATATCGAGAATGAATTTGCCGACTTTGCATGAATTTCAGTTCCACCATAACCGCACCTGCTCAGGGGCTCCTGCTATAGATGATATAGCGTAGTATGTTGCATTGCACATCATCTCACATCACCTACACGCTGATCTGTTGGGATCAATAGAGAGTGGTGATGATACCTATAGTGCATAGAGAATGGACGCTCGTCTGATTCCATGACTTCGAGTCAATGACAACATACAATTCTATTGTGCATCAAATGAATTGAAAGTTGAGACTCTACAAAGTGTAGTTTCAGATGCTAGTCTCATCGGAATGCTTTCCACTATCAATCCTTTTATTATGATCTGACTGAACAATTTCATCAATGGTGAAGGAAAGTGGAGACATGATGAGAAGCAGAATATGAATGAAGCAGAAAAGGGCAAAAGCCATTTCTTGGAGAATGACAAGGTCAGTAGCCTCGGTTGCTACACATGTGGTTATACGACTCACAATGCAAGGAAATGTGATACTTCCATGCATTTGGTGGATCTGTACATCCATCAATTGGCTAAGGGCAAGAGGCCCATGGGAACAAGTGTGAATCTTACTTCACTTGCAATAACAATGATTTCCCAATGGTTGAAAGTTCCCAGATGTTCCTCGGAACATGGGCAACTAGGATCATGCTCAGCAAAAGGAAAGTCCACTATTGAGTATCGATGACATGTTAGTGGACTTCAATTTTATTGACATACATGGAGACCAGATTCAGTCTCTTTTGTCATGCATTGTAATGATGTCTATAGACATATTACATGATGTAAAATGAATTATGTCCATCAACATAATATGATAGCTATGTCATCAGACATGATGCTTGTGGTATGTCCTCTGACATATATAGTTTATGATGTATGTACTGTTTCCATATGAGTTCAATCATATGTTGAAATTTGTCTCTTTCTCTTTAGAAACTTAACGAAATAACCCAATTGAGAAGGAAATGTGTTAAGTGGAAACTGGGTCTACTAACACAATATTAAGGGAGATAAAGTACTATCATACTGTTGAGAAGAGTAATGGTAGTGTCATGACAAGTTATGGTTGTGATATGGTAATTGTTGGTTCTGGTCAAAGCCACAACTACACTCCCTATAGGTACTATATGATAATCATAGATGCATTCATGCATCAAGATTCTACTCGTAGCTTTGTGATGGCTTGCTTACCGTTGGTGGTGGCTTGCTTACCGTTGGTGGTGAGAAGGTCGGAGGTGCTGCTGTTCGCAAGAAAAAGTCTGGGGTTGGCCGGGGTGGGGCATTGCCTCGGGCATCTACCGCTGGTAAGCTGCACACAGCAGCACATCTCCGTGCAGAACGGGATGGGGCCGTACTGCATGGTGCAGGCGGCGTAGCAGTGGCTCCCTATCTTGTCCTTGCAGCAGAACTTGGCGTCCGCAGCTCCGGTGGCGGCGACAGTCGGATCTGCCTCGGCCAGCGGCACAAGCTCCCTATGACGAGGACTGCGCCCAGGAGGAGGATCATAGCCGGGAGACCACCCTTGCCTTCCATGGCGTGTGTACGCGCAGCTAAAACTTGGATGATCGATATGCGTGATGATGGTGGTGAAGCAAGAATCGCGTGGATCGGTCCTATTTTTAGGAGGTGATCGCCGGCGCATCCCCCGTTCGTACATCTAATTGATTGATGAGTGTGCATGGTACGTAAATCTAGTCATGCCATGTCTTCGTCAACATAAATGCACGTACGTGTAGGTGAACCCCTACCTACTCAGTGCACTCCCATGTGTCATGTCAGTGCCTCATCATCCGTTTGGTTGGTGAGCGGATTTTTTTTGTCGTTAATCACCTTCATTGTGAGCTAATTGAATATCTGGGCCCGTTTCAATATTAACATTTACAACACTTCTTGCCCTTCGGCCAATTCCGTGCCTACATACTCGAGGAATTGTCCATGCTTGAGGTATCTACGATTTAGAAAATTATTCTTTTCTATGAAAAAACCCCCTCTGCTCTGCTCTCTCCTATGTTTGCCTCTACCTGTTCCCCTACGGTGGCGGCCTAGGGTTCTCCAGTCCTCCGACGATCTTCGCCGTGAGTTATCATTCTTCTCTGCCCCGAATCCACTATTGGCCTCTGTGTTGGAAATATGCCCTAGAGGCAATAATAAAATGGTTATTATTGTATTTCCTTGTTCATGATAATTGTCTATTGTTCATGCTATAATTGTATTAACTGGAAACCGTAATACATGTGTGAATACATAGACCATAACATGTCCCTAGTGAGCCTCTAGTTGACTAGCTCGTTGATCAATAGATGGTTACGGTTTCCTGACCATGGACATTGGATGTCATTGATAACGGGATCACATCATTAGGAGAATGATGTGATGGACAAGACCCAATCCTAAGCATAGCACTAGATCGTGTAGTTCGTTTGCTGAAGCTTTTCTAATGTCAAGTATCATTTCCTTAGACCATAAGATCGTGCAACTCCCGGATACCGTAGGAATGCTTTGGGTGTACCAAACGTCACAACGTAACTGGGTGGCTATAAAGGTGCACTACAGGTATCTTGGGTTGGCTCGGATCGAGACTGGGATTTGTCACTCCGTATGACGGAGAGGTATCTCTGGCCCACTCGGTATTGCATCATCATAATGAGCTCAGTGTGACTAAGTAGTTAGTCACGGGATCATGCATTACAGAACGAGTAAAGTGACTTGCCGGTAACGAGATTGAACGAGGTATTGGGATACCGACGATCGAATCTCGGGCAAGTAACGTACCGATTGACAAAGGGAATTGTATACGGGATTGCTTGAATCCTCGACATCGTGGTTCATCCGATGAGATCATTGTGGAACATGTGGGAGCCCAACATGAGTATCCAGATCCCGCTGTTGGTTATTGGCCAGAAAGGTGTCTCGGTCATGTCTGCATGATTCTCGAACCCGTAGGGTCTACACACTTAAGGTTCGATGACGCTAGGGTTATAAGGAAGGTTTGTATGTGATTACCGAATGTTGTTCGGAGTCCCGGATGAGATCCCGGACGTCACGAGGAGTTCCGGAATGGTCCGGAGGTAAATATTTATATATGGGAAGTCACCATACGGTTACCGGAAATATTTGGGGGTATACCGGTATTGTACCGGGACCACCGGAGGGGTTCCGGGGGTCCACCTGCCGCGGAGGGCCTTATGGGCTGTAGGTGGAAGGGAACCAGCCCTTAGTGGGCTGGGCGCCAACCCCCCTAGGGCCCATGCGCCTAGGGTTTGGGGGAAACCCTAAAGGGGGGCGCCCCCCCTTGCTTGGGGGGCAAGCCACCTCCCCCTTGGCCGCCGCCCCCCCTCTAGATCCCATCTAGAGGGGCCGGCCCCCTTTCCCCTTCTCCCTATAAATAGAGGGGTAAGGGGAGGGCTGCTGCACCACATCCAAGGCGCAGCCCCTCCCCTCCCCAACACCTCTCCTCCGCGTGTGCTTGGCGAAGCCCTGCCGGAGAACTGTCACTCCATCACCACCACGCCGTCGTGCTGCTGTTGGAGCCTTCTTCCTCAACCTCTCCCTCCTCCTTGCTGGATCAAGGCGTGGGAGACGTCACCGCTCCGTACGTGTGTTGAACGCGGAGGTGCCGTCCGTTCGGCGCTTGGATCATCGGTGATTTGGATCACGACGATTACGACTCTATCAACCCCGTTCTCTGGAACGCTTCTGCTCGTGATCTACAAGGGTATGTAGATGCACTCCTCCCCTCTTGTTGCTAGTAAACTCCATAGATTGATCTTGGTGATGCGTAGCAAATTTTGAATTATTGCTACGTTCCCCAACAGTGGCATCAGAGCCAGGTTTATGCGTAGTTTCTATGCACGAGTAGAACACAAGTTCTTGTGGGCGTTGATTTTGTCAATTTACTTGCCGTTACTAGTCTTATCTTGATTCGGCGGCATCGTGGGATGAAGCGGCCCGGACCGACCTTACACGTACGCTTACGTGAGACAGGTTCCACCGACTGACATGCACTAGTTGCATAAGGTGGCTAGTGTTGGAGAACGTAGTAATTTCAAAAATTTTCCTACGCACACGCAAGATCATGGTGATGCATAACAACGAGAGGAGAGAGTGTTGTCCACGTACCCTCGTAGACCGACAGCGGAAGCGTTATCACAACGCGGTTGATGTAGTCGTACGTCTTCACGATCCGACCGATCAAGTACCGAACGTACGGCACCTCCAAGTTCTACACACGTTCAGCTCGATGACGTCCCTCGAACTCCGATCCAGCCGAGTGTTGAGGGAGAGTTTCGTCAGCACGACGGCGTGGTGACGATGATGATGTTCCACCGACGCAGGGCTTCGCCTAAGCTCCGCAACGGTATTATCGAGGTGTAATATGGTGGAGGGGGGCATCGCACACGGCTAAAATATCGTATATCAAGTTGTATAGAGGTGCCCCCTGCCCCCATATATAAAGGAGCAAGGGGGAGGCCGGCTGCCCTAGGCGCGCCAAAGAGAGGGGGGGAGTCCTCCTAGTAGGAGTAGGACTCCCCTTTCCTAGTCCTACTAGAAAAAGAAGGGGGGAAGGAAAGAGAGGGAGAGGGAGAGGGAAAGGGGGATGCGCCCCCCTCTCCTAGTCCAACTAGGACTCCTCCTGGGAGGGGGCGCACCACCTCCTGGCTGCTGCCCTCTCTCTCCCCTCAAGGCCCACTAAGGCCCAATACTTCCCCGGGGGTTCCGGTAACCCTCCGGCACTCCGGTTTAATCCGAAACTTCTCCGGAACACTTCCGGTGTCCGAATATAGTCGTCCAATATATCAATCTTTATGTCTCGACCATTTCGAGACTCCTCGTCATGTCCGTGATCACATCTGGGACTCCGAACAACCTTCGGTACATCAAAACATATAAACTCATAATATAACTGTCATCATAACTTTAAGCGTGCGGACCCTTTGGGTTCGAGAACTATGTAGACATGACCGAGACACCTCTCCAGTCAATAACCAATAGCGGGACCTAGATGCCCATATTGGCTCCCACATATTCTACGAATATCTTTATCGGTCAGAGCGCATAACAACATACGTTGTTCCCTTTGTCATCGGTATGTTACTTGCCCGAGATTCGATCGTCGGTATCTCGATACCTAGTTCAATCTCGTTACCGGCAAGTCTCTTTACTCATTCCGTAATACATCATCCCGCAACTAACTCATTAGTCACAATGCTTGCAAGGCTTATAGTGATGTGCATTACCGAGTGGGCCCAGAGATACCTCTCTGGCAATCGGAGTGACAAATCCTAATCTCGAAATATGCCAACCCAACAAGTACCTTTGGAGACACCTGTAGAGCACCTTTATAATCACCCATTTACGTTGTGATGTTTGGTAGCACACAAAGTGTTCCTCAGGTAAACGGGAGTTGCATAATCTCATAGTCATAGGAACATGTATAAGTCATGAAGAAAGCAATAGCAACATACTAAACGATCGGGTGCTATGCTAACGTAATGGGTCATGTCAATCACGTCATTCTCCTAATGAGGTGATCCCGTTAATCAAATGACAACTCATGTCTATGGCTAGGAAACATAACCATCTTTGATTAATGAGCTAGTCAAGTAGAGGCATACTAGTGACACTCTGTTTGTCTATGTATTCACACATGTATTATGTTTCCGGTTAATACAATTCTAGCATGAATAATAAACATTTATCATGATATAAGGAAATATATAATACTTTATTATTGCCTCTAGGGCATATTTCCTTCAGCTAGCGGGTGTCTGTCTCTCCAACTTTAGTCGGATCGGATTCGATGAAAAGGGTCCTTATGAAGGGTAAATAGAAATTGGCATATCACGTTGTGGTTTTGGCGTAGGTAAGAATCGTTCTTGCTAGAAACCTATAGCAGCCACGTAAAAGTTTGCAACAACAATTAGAGGACGTCTAACTTGTTTTTGCAGCAAGTGTTATGTGATGTGATATGGCCAGAAGGATATGATGAATGATATATGTGATGTATGAGATTGATCATGTTCTTGTAATAGGAATCACGACTTGCATGTCGATGAGTATGAAAACCGGCAGGAGCCTAGGAGTTGTCTTAATTTATTTATGACCTGCGTGTCAACTGAAACGTCATGTAATTACTTTACTTTATTGCTAACCGTTAGCCATAGTAGTAGAAGTAATAGTTGGCGAGACAACTTCATGAAGACACGATGATGGAGATCATGGTGTCATGCCGGTGACGAAGGTGATCATGCCGCGCCTCGAAGATGGAGATCAAAAGGCGCAAGATGATATTGGCCATATCATGTCACTTTATGATTTGCATGTGATGTTTGTCATGTTTACATCTTATTTGCTTAGAACGACGGTAGCATAAATAAGATGATCCCTCACTAAAATTTCAAGAGGTGTGTTCCCCCTAACTGTGCACCGTTGTGAAGGTTCGTTGTTTCGAAGCACCACGTGATGATCGGGTGTGATAGATTCTAACGTTCGCATACAACGGGTGTAAGCCAGATTTACACATGCGAAACACTTAGGTTGACTTGACGAGCCTAGCATGTACAGACATGGCCTCGGAACACAAGAGACCGAAAGGTCGAACATGAGTCGTATAGTAGATACGATCAACATGGAGATGTTCACCGATGATGACTAGTCCGTCTCACGTGATGATCGGACACGGCCTAGTTGACTCGGATCATGTATCACTTAGATGACTAAATGGATGTCTATCTGAGTGGGAGTTCATTAAATAATTTGATTAGATGAACTTAATTATCATGAACATAGTCAAAAGGTCTTTGCAAATTATGTCATAGCTTACGCTTTAGTTCTACTAAGATATGTTCCTAGAGAAAATTTAGTTGAAAGTTGATAGTAGCAATTATGCGGACTGGGTCCGTAAACTGAGGATTGTCCTCATTGCTGCACAGAAGGCTTATGTCCTTAATGCACCGCTCGGTGTGCTGAACCTCGAGCGTCGTCTGTGGATGTTGCGAACATCTGACATACACGTTTTGATGACTACGTGATAGTTCAGTGTGTAATGCTAACGGTTTAAAATTGTGGCACCAAAGACGTTTTGAAACGTCGCAGAACATATGAGATGTTCCAAATACTGAAATTGGGATTTCAGACTAGTGCCCACGTCAAGAGGTATGAGATCTCTGACAAGTTTCTTAAGCCTGCAAACTAAGGGAGAAAAGCTCAATCGTTGAGCATGTGCTCAGATTGTCTGAGTACTACAATCGCTTGAATCGAGTGGGAGTTAATCTCCCAGATGAGATAGTGATGGTTCTCCATAGTCACTGCCACCAAGCTATTAGAGCTTCGTGATGAACTATAACATATCAGGGATAGACATGATGATCTTTGAGCAACTCGCGATGTTTGACACCGCGAAACTAGAAATCAAGTAGGAGCATCAATTATTTGATGGTTAGTAAAACCACTAGTTTCAAGAAGGGCAAGGGAAAGAAGGGGTACTTCATGAAACGGTAAATCAGTTGCTGCTCTGGTAAAGAAGCCCAAGGTTGAACCCAAACCCGAGACTAAGTGCTTCTGTAATGAGGGGAACGGTCACTGAAGCAGAACTACCCTAGATACTTGGTAGATGAGAAGGCTGGTAAGGTCGACAGAAGTATATTGGACATACATTATATTAATGTGTACTTTACTAGTACTCCTAGTAGCACCAGGGTATTAGATATCGGTTCTGTTGCTAAGTGTTGGTAACTCGAAATAAAAAAAGCTACGGAATAAATGGAGACGAACTAAAGGTGAGATGACAATATGTGTTGGAAGTGTTTCCAAGGTTGATGTGATCAAGCATCGCATGCTCCCTCTACAATCAAGATTGGTGTTAAACCTAAATAATTGTTATTTGGTGTTTGCATTGAGCATAGACATGATTGGATTATGTTTATCGCAATATGGTTATTCATTTAAGGAGAATAATGGTTACTCTGTTTATTTGAATAATACCTTCAATGGTCTTGCACCTAAAATGAATGGTTTATTGAATCTCGATCGTAGTGATACACATGATCATGCCAAAAGATATAAGATAGTAATGATAGTACCACATACTTGTGGCACTACCATTTGAGTCATCTTGGTATAAAACGCATGAAGAAGCTCCATGTAGATGGATCTTTGGACTCACTCGTTCTTGAAAAGATTGAGACATGCGAACCATGTCTATTAGTATATATGCATGAAGAAAGTCCATACATATGGATCGTTTGGACTCGCTTGATTTTGAATCACTTGAGACATGCAAATCATACCACATGGGCAAGATGACTGAAAGGCCTCGTTTTCAGTGAGATGAAACAAGAGAGCAACTTGTTGGAAGTAATACATTTGATGTGTGCAATCCAATGAGTGCTGAGGCACGCAGTGAATATCGTTATGCTCTTACTTCACAGATGATTTGAGTAGATTCTGAGTATATTTACTTGATGAAACACAAGTCTGAATTATTGAAAGGTTCAAGTAATTTCAGAGTGAAGTTGAAGATCGTCGTGACAAGAGGATAAAATGTCTGTGATATGATCATAGAGATGAATATCTGAGTTACGAGTTTGGCACACAATTAAGACATTGTGGAAATTGTTTCACAACTAATACCGCCTGGAACACCATAGTGTGATGGTGTGTCCGAACATCATAACTGCACCCTATTGGATATGGTGCATACCATGATGTCTCTTATCGAATTACACTATCGTTTATGGGTTAGGCATTAGAGACAACCGCATTCACTTTAAATAGGGCACCACGCAATTCCGTTGAGACGACACCGTATGAACTATGGTTTAGAGAAACCTAAGCTGTCGTTTCTTAAAAGTTTGGGGTTGCGACGCTTATGTGAAAAAGTTTCAGGCTGATAAGCTCGAACCCAAAGCGGATAAATGCATCTTCATAGAATACCCAAAACAGTTGGGTATACCTCCTATTTCAGATCTGGAAGCAAAAGTGATTGTTTCTAGAAACGGGTCCTTTCTCGAGGAAAAGTTTCTCTCGAAAGAATTGAGTGGGAGGATGGTGGAGACTTGATGAGGTTATTGAACCATGACTTCAAATAGTGTGACAGGATGTTGTTCCTGTGGCACCTACACCAATTGAAGTGGAAGCTTATGATAGTGATCATGAAACTTCGGATCAAGTCACTACCAAACCTCGTAGGTCGACAAGGATGCGTACTACTTCAGAGTGGTACATAATCCTGTCTTGGAAGTCATGTTGCTAGACAACAATGAACCTACGAGCTATGGAGAAGCGATGGTGGGCCTGGATTCCGACGAATGGCTCAAGGCCATAAAATCCGAGAGAGGATCCATGTATAAAAGCAAAGTATAGACTTTGGAAGAACTACTTGATGGTCGTAAGGCTGTTGGGTGCAGATGGATTTTAAAAGGAAGACGGACAATGATGGTAAGTGTCACCATTAAGAAAGCTCGACTTGTCGTTAAGATGTTTTCCGACAAGTTCAAGGAGTTGACTACGATGAGACTTTCTCACTCGTAGCGATGCTAAGAGTCTGTTGGAATTATATTAGCAGTTACTGCATTATTTATGAAATCTTGCAGATAGGATGTCAAAACATTGTTTCCTCGACGATTTTCTTGAGGAAAGGTTGTATGTGATACAAACAGAAGGTTTTGTCAATCCTGAAATATGCTAACAAGTATGCAAAGCTCCAGCAATCCTTTTAAGGACTGGAGTAAGCATGTCGGAGTTGGAATGTACGCTTTGATGAGATGATCAAAGATTTTGGGTTTTTACAAAGTTTATGAGAAACTTGTTTCCAAAGAAGTGAGTGGGAGCACTATAGAATTTTTGATGAGTATATGTTGTTAACATATTGTTGATCAGAAATGATGTAGAATTTCTAGAAAGCATGCAGGGTTATTTGAAAAGTGTTTTTCAATGAAAAACCTGGATTAAGCTACTTGAACATTGAGCATCAAGATCTATAAGGATAGATAAAAAACGCTTAATAATACTTTCAAATGAATACATACCGTGGCAAGATTTTGAAGGAGTTCAAAATAGATCAGCAAAGAAGGAGTTCTTGGCTGTGTTACAAGGTGTGAGTATTGAGTAAGACTCAAGACCTGACCACGGCAGAAGAGAGAGATAGGACGAAGGTCGTCCCCTATGCTTTAGACGTAGGCTCTACAGTATGCTATGCTGTGTACCGCACCTGAAGTGTGCCTTGCCATGAATTAGTCAAGGGGTACAAGAGTGATCCCGGAATGGATCACATGACAGCGGTCGAACTTATCCTTAGTATCTAGTGGACTAAGGAATTTTCTCGATTATGGAGGTGGAAAAGAGTTCGTCGTAAAGGGTTACGTCGATGCAAACTTTGACACTAATCCGGATGACTCTGAGTAGTAAACCAGATTCGTATAGTAGAGCAGTTATTTGGAATAGCTCCAAGTAGCGCGTGGTAGCTGCATCTACAAGATGACATAGAGATTTGTAAAGCACACACGGATCTGAAAGGTTCAGACCCGTTGACGCCGGTGGGTGTCGGAGTAATTGGCCACGGGTACCCCGAAGACGGCAAGACAATATTTCAAGACATCGGGGCTAGCAAAGCCCCTCAGTCCGACTGCCCGGCTGCTCCTGCCGGCTCCCCGTCCGACTGCTCTGCCTGGCCGGCTGCCAGCTGCCAACTGCACCAACCAGCCGGCTGCCGACTACAGCCCGACCCGACATCGACAAGACACGGACGAGACGGTCGTACCCAAGCACTATTCACGTGTCACCCCAGCCATCATGTATAGTGTTACTTGTCCCCTGGCACTATTTATGAAGTGACCCAGGGGACAAGCATGACATGCACCATGCCTTGCCCATGCCACCACTTAGCTTACTTCCTAAGCTAGCTCCACACTATATATAGCCATCCATCCATCCCTCCAAGGGAGGATGGACTCACTCTCACACACACTCACGCATGAGCACCCACATGCTCACGGCCCTGAGCATGGCCGGCCACTAGCATGCCCCATACGCATGCATATACCAGATCAGATGCGCTTGGCACTGATCTCAGATACAACTCCAGGAGCAACTCTGTACCATATATACTACAGATACACATACCTGCAGGAGTAGGGGTATTATCTCTCCAGAGAGCCCCGAACCTGGGTAAACTAGCGCGTGCTACTCGCATAGCCGCTCCCGGGCCTATCAGCAGCAGTCTTACCCTCACACTAAGCCCTTGTGGCATCTGTCGCCTCACACCCCCCCGTGAGAATACCACGACAGTTGGCGCCCACCGTGGGTCGGTACTATGCTACCGCGCTGCTGCTGGTTTCGCAGTCCGGGCGGGACCATCTTCGCCATCACCGCCGCGGCGTCTCGCCGTCTCTCCGGTAGCGCTCGGGGGCTCGACTTCGACTCGCCCTCAGAGCGGCCGTGCGGGACGGCGCGTCCTCATCGTAGGCCTCGCCACCTTCGACATCACCACCGTTGACGCCGGCTGTTCGTCCGCGCGCGCGCCGCGCGCGGTGCCTCGCTCCGGTCGGCCGCATTCATCCACGCTGACCGGCTCCCGGCTCCGCCCCGCGGCCTCCACGCGATGCAGCCCGCACTGGGCCGGCTCCGTCCGTGACCCAGCCGGCCTCCTCCACGAGGCCACGCCCGCATCGCCGCGGCTCCGTCCAGCTCACCGTCTCGCCGTTCTAGCCGGCGCCACCCGAGCTGCTGCCATCGTCTGCGCCCACGCCCCAACGCCGCATCAAGCTCGCCCGGCGGGCTCCCTGCAGGCCCCGGGCGCTGCTCCTGCCTCGCGCGCCGGCACGCTCCTTGCAGATCCCGCTCACTGCTCCTCCCCTGCGCGCCTCGCCCCGCTCCTCCCGGGTCCGCGCGTCCCGGCGCGTTGCCTTCGCCGCGACTCTCCCCTGTGGTCGTCCCACCTCGCTCGCGCATGCGCCGACCGCGCCGGCTGCTCGACCGGGTGCCCACGCGTCTGCCCGGCCTCGTCCCGCTCCCGGCGCTTGGGCCGGATCCCCGACGCTGGCCCGCCCTGCACCGGTTCCTCCCCAAGCCGGCTTCCCCGCCCGCCGCCTTGAGCGGGAGCCTGTCCGCCTCGCCGCTGTGGCCGACCACCGCCGCCCCGGGCGACTGTGGCTCCTGCGGCAGCCGGCCTCGCTTGCTCGCCCATTTCCGTCCGCGGCGCGGCTCCCCTGCTCCGCACCCGCGTATCCGCCTGCTCCCGCGCCGG
>NC_057808.1:517125343-517143120 GCF_018294505.1 Triticum aestivum | reverse complement strand
GCCCGTTGTCCGGCCCGGCCGGCTCCCGCAGTTTGGCTGCCCGTGGCCGGCTGGAGAAGAGAAAAAGAAGGGCGTCCGACTGCCAGCAAATGGCAGAAAGAAAGGGGCCGGCTAGAAGAAAAGGGCCGACTGCCCAAAAAAAGAGAGAGAAAGAAGTTGGCTGGGACAAAGAGAAGAAAAGAAACACCCGTCCGGATGATTCGTCCGCCTGCTTCGCCACTCGGACGGTCAGTCGTGACCCGCACTGTCGGCAGTGCCAAGCCGGCTGGTCTGCCTCCTGCTTCCACGGCACACCCAGCGGGTGCGCTGACGCGCCCCCGCGAAGAAAGAGAAGACAAAGTAGTTGCCGGGAGATCCGGCCCGACTGCTCAGCAGTCGGCCTGAATCTCGAGGGCTACACCCAGCGGGTGCGCTGACGCGCCCCCGCGAGGAAGAAGACAAAGTAGTTGCCGGGAGATCCGGCCCGACTGCTCAGCAGTCGGCCCGAATCTCGGGGGCTACACCCAGCGGGTGCGCTGACGCGCCCCCGCAAGGAAGAAGACAAGGTAGTTGCCGGGAGATCCGGCCTGACTGCTCAGTAGTCGGCCCAAATCTCGGGGGCTACACCCGGCGGGTGCGCTGACGCGCCCCCGCGAGGAAGAAGACAAAGTAGTCGCCGGGAGATCCGGCCCGACTGCTCAACAGTCGGCCCGAATCTCGGGGGCTACACCCAGCGGGTGCGCTGATGCGCCCCCGCGAGGAAGAAGACAAAGTAGTTGCCGGAAGATCCGGCCCGACTCCTCAGCAGTCGGCCTGAATCTCGGGGGCTACACCCAGTGGGTGCGCTGGCGCGCCCCCACGGAAGATTGCAGACAAGAGAAGAGTTTCGTCCGGCTGCCAGCAGCCGGTAGAAGAAGAAAAAGGGCGCTGCAAGACGCCTCGCCGCCTGGACGGTCGTGCCTGACCGGCCGGGACCCCCCTTCGAGCGCCCGGGGGCTCGAAGGCCACACCCAGCGGGTCCACCGGCTCTCTTCGGCAAACTCCGCCTCGGCTACACGAAAATCAATGTGAGCTCCTCACCCGCATATTTTTTCACCGCGAGAGCACAGATAACCCCGAGCGATGCTCGGTGGCTATCTCCGCATTTTATTACAGTTGCAGCACTGTTCGCCCCGGCGCCAGCCAGAGTTGGCCCGGGGGCTGGCCGCTTGGCCTGAGACGTTTGTTCCCGCAGACGGCTTAGTAGCGTGCGCGGTACCAAAGGCTCACTCTTAGTCACAGACTGCAGAGCGGCTGTCCGACTAGCAAGAGTGAGCGCTGGAGGCCACCCACGCGAAAAACGTCCGGGAAGAAAAGCGGTTCGGGCGACCCGACCGTTTTCTTTATGAGTATCTGCTCGGTTAAATTCGCTCCCAGAATCTGAGTATTGTACACTCCACTCCGCGGCCCACTCTCAGCCACAAACCGCAGAGCGGCTGTCCGGCAAGCGAGAGCAAGCCAAAGAGTGGAGGGAACATGAAAAAGATTGAAGGGGGCTCGGACAAAACCGAGTCGGCACCCTCCGCATAAAACTTGCAATGCTAAAAGCAATCATTTGATATATCTGCGTGGACTAACTTTGTCTTTTTGCATGATCATTTCCATGAACACCCACCAAAAAACCTCCGCCCAACTTTGCCAAGTTGCCCGGAGGCTTGGGGGCTACTGTCGGAGTAATTGGCCACGGGTACCCCGAAGACGGCAAGACAATATTTCAAGACATCGGGGCTAGCAAAGCCCCTTAGTCCGACTGCCCGGCTGCTCCTGCCGGCTCCCCGTCCGACTGCTCTGCCTGGCCGGCTGCCGGCTGCCAACTGCACCAACCAGCCGGCTGTCGACTGCAGCCCGACCCGACATCGACAAGACACCGACGAGACGGTCGTACCCGAGCACTATTCACGTGTCACCCCAGCCATCATGTATAGTGTCACTTGTCCCCTGGCACTATTTATGAAGTGACCCAGGGGACAAGCATGACATGCACCATGCCTTGCCCATGCCACCACTTAGCTTACTTCCTAAGCTAGCTCCACACTATATATAGCCATCCATCCATCCCTCCAAGGGAGGATGGACTCACTCTCACACACACTCACGCATGAGCACCCACATGCTCACGGCCATGAGCATGGCCGGCCACTAGCATGCCCCATACGCATGCATATACCAGATCAGATGCGCTTGGCACTGATCTCAAATACAGCTCCAGGAGCAACTCTGTACCAGATGTACTACAGATACACATACATGCAGGAGTAGGGGTAATATCTCTCCGGAGAGCCCCGAACCTGGGTAAACTAGCGCGTGCTACTCGATACCCGCTCCCGGGCCTATCAGCAGCAGTCTTACCCTCACACTAAGCCCTTGTGGCATCTGTCGCCTCACACCCCCCCCGTGAGAATACCACGACAGTGGGGTCCACTCGAAATTTTTATCTTTCTTGAGGAGTTCAGTTAGAGGTTTAGCAACCTTGGAAAAATTCTCGACGAAGCGGCGACAGCACCTCGCTAAGCCAAGGAAACTCCGAACTTGCTTGACCATTTTAGGCGGAGTCCAATCAAGGACGGCTTGAACTCGCTTGGGATTGACATCAATACCCTTACCAGAGATTACATGGCCTAGATAGGTCACTTCTGGCAACCAAAATTCACACTTGGAGAATTTGGCATAAAGGCGATGCTCTCGAAGTTTCATCAATACTAGCCTTAGATGTTCGACATGTTCTTCCTCATTCTTGGAGTAGATGAGTATATCATCGAGGTACACCACGACGAATTTATCCAAATACTCCATGAAGATCGAGTTCATTAACCGAGAGAAGGTGGCTGGGGCATTGGTTAAAGCGAAGGACATGACAGTGTACTCGTATTGCCCATAACGAGTGACAAAGGCCGTTTTAGGAATGTCCCTGTTCTTGATTTTGATTTGATGGTAGCCCAACCTCGAATCCATTTTGGAAAAGATTGAGGATCCAGCGAGCTGATCATACAGATCATTGATCCTGGGGAGCGGATACTTGTTCTTGATAGTGACCAAGTTGACAGGTCGGTAATCTACAACCATCCAATCCATTCCATCCTTCTTCTTGACGAACAGGACGGGGCAAGCCCATGGAGAAGAACTAGGAGGGATGAAACCCTTTTTCAAGGACTCATCGAGTTGTTTCTTAAGCTCGGCTAGTTCTACGGGTGCCATCTTATAGGGTCTTCTAGAGATTGGGACGGTTCCTGGAACAAGGTCTATCACGAACTCGACATCCCTGTCAGGTGGAATACCTGGCAGTTCTTCTAGAAAGACATCCGGGAAGTCATGGACTACCGGGATATCTTCAAGGTCTGGAAGAGGGTTGGCATTTAGGGAGTAGAGCTGACGCTTAGACACTCCGGTCAAAACTTTGACTGTCTTGCCCGATGGATGGGTGAGTTGAATAGTTCTAGAAGAGCAAACAATCTTAGCATAATGGGCTGACATCTAGTCCATACCCAAGATGATGTTTTTGTCCGAGGACTTGAGAGCTATCAGTGATGCAAGGAAGACCAATCTATCGACATGAATTTCATTTCCATGGCTTACTTGAGAGGTTTGCCATTTAGAACCAGGGGTTTGAATTACCATGGAGGTGGGCATGTCACAAAATGTGGTGTTGTGCAATCGAGTATAGCTCTCAGAGATAAATGAATGAGATGCTCCAATATCGAAAAGAACAGATGCCGGATGGCAATTAACAAGGAGCGTACCAAGGACGACGTTGGGATCATCATGAGTCTCCTCAGTTGAGACATAGTTGACATGGCCACGTGCAGTGGTGGCGGGCTTGGATTAGTAAGTCTTTCCCGCTGGCTTACCACGACCAACGGACTTTCCAGGCTGATTGGGGTTGTTCTGGGGGCACTCGCGCAGGTAGTGACCCGTCTCTCCACACTTGAAGCATGTCACAACATTGTGACGTGGAGCAGCATTAGCAGCGGGGCCACCACAGGTCTTGGGCGGTGCATACTGCTGGTTGGGGCGAGGCACCTCAAAGGATGGCCTCAGAGTGAACCTGGGTGGCAGAGCTGTGTTTGGAATCCAGACCCGGCGCTTCTGAGATCCAGAGCCGGATGAAGAACCAAAGTCACGGGAGTGATTGCGTGAAGCGTTATAGTTAGTCTGACCTGTCTCAGCACTGATGGCCTTATTGACCAGCTTCTGGAAGGAGGTGCACTCGTGCAGACGAAGATCATGGCAAAGCTCGGGCTGAGTCCCTTGCGGAACATTGCCTGCTTCTTGGCGTCGGTGGATACCTCTTCAGGAGCATAACGTGCTAGATTTCCAAACTCACGACTGTATGCGTCCACGGTCAGTCTGCCTTGGGTGAAATTGCAGAACTCTTCCCTCTTACGATCCATGAGACCTTCCGGGATGTGATGCTCATGGAAAGCCTCGCTGAATTCAGCCCAAGTAGTGATTTGGCCAGCCGGGCGCATAGCCTCAAAGTTTTCCCACCAAAGGCTAGCAGGGCCTTCGAGGTGATAGGCAGCGTAGGCAACCTTATCAGCTTCGGCTACGATGGTAGAACGTAGCTTATGGGTGATGCTGTGAAGCCAATCATCCGCATCGAGGGGCTCGACGGAATGATTAAACTTCGGTGGGTACAACTTGACAAAGTCATTGATTGACACCAAGTCGTTCCTCTGATGACGTGCAGTATTCTGCTCAATTCGTTCTAGCAAGTGGTTGGTCTCACGCTTGTTTCTTTCCGCCTCCAACATAACTTCGGCCAGAGAAGGCGGTTGAGGCAGATTCTCATCCCTAGCTGCATTGGCTTCACCCTACTCCGGAGCAGCAGGGTTGTTGCGGGTGTTGACCATCCTAGGAAAAACAAGACAATGGTTTAGACAAGGATGGCAAAATCTCAGCAAGGAAGTGCGGAATGTAATGGACGACATGGAATGCTGAGATGTTCATTTGCACGACATGGTAATATAGAAACTGCTATATATATACCATCGGTCATACACACCGTACATAGTTTAGTACAAGCCCAGGCTAAAGTACAACTACGGTGAAAGACGTTACATCTCATCGGAGGCATTCCAAACTCCTATACATTATTTTTCTACACCTTCGGAACGTGATACCCACCAAGTCGTATCCCACGAGTCACGCAGGACTGTGGAGAATACAACTGTTACAATACTAGTGAAGCTACTACCAACTCAGATGTCTCCGTAGTAATTTTCATGGAAATTACCACCATGTCCTGGGAGCTGAACATGATCATCTAGAAATAGTCGGTCCTGTGGAGCTTGCGGTCCATAAGGGCTCGGATGTGGCCTTTGTCCAACAAACGGTGGCAGACGGGGTCCACAGGGAGGGGTGATGCCTCCTACATCACGCGAGTCCATACAATCTGGCAGACCAGACCGCACGGGGTACAAGTCCCTCATGTCCATATACCCAGCCAGCACGGCAGGTGCAAACCGTGTCAGAGTGGCCCAGTGATCAGAACGAGCGTTGAAGAGCTCCATTCGCAAGGCACGATTCTCACCGTCCATGTCCTCAAGCATCTCGGTGGTGGTGCGGAGTAGTGAATCCTCATGGGTAGAGTCATAGTAAATAGCCTGATAGTACCCCTGTGCCCCAGGGAGTGATGCTGGCATATAGCGGAAATCAGTGTTCCGAAGCAAGGCAGTTCTGGCTCGTATGATAGTCATCATCGAGTAAGCTGCGTCCTGCACGGACATCTCGATGGTAACCCCAAGTCCATAAGAGCAATGGAGGGGTTCAGTAGCTCCAGGATAGGAAGGGTATATCCTGACTGTACAAAGGTATTGGCTCTGATTAAAGTCTCAAAACTGCTCCTCGACGGTATACTCAGGATACCATCGATAGCCTGTCTCGACCATCACTCGGACCAGCATGGCCGTTTGACCAGGTACATCGAGGCACCGAGTCAGACGAACCACTTGATTCTGGGAACGGGTGGCCATCTGAAAGCACGAAATAATGCAAAGGCATTAGAAATTTCTAGGAGAAATCGGACAGCATAACGGCTGTAAATGCTCAGAAAAAGATTTGAGACATCCACAACAGTTTGCATAGACACTCAACATCATCATATCAAGGTTCTGGTTCAACTGACAACATACTAAAAGTAGTAGAAACCGAACTGAGGCATGGAACCAACAATCCTATAAGTTACTACGGATTAGTAACACGTGAACCTGATAGAGAGAAGAGAGCCTAGTCCTTAACCCACGTAGAATGAGAGGAGAATGACTCAGATCAGAGGGCATAAGGTAAAGGAGTAAAAAGAGCCTTACGTTCCCTCCCACAATCAATTCCCCTACATATAACTAAAGCATTTCTAGACTCGACATCGACTAGTTTGGCTTGACGAACCTACAGGCAGTCCGGCTCTGATGCCAACGCTGTCAGGACCCCGATTCTAAGTCACACCGATCTAGCCTGTAACACCTTGTATCACTTTGTGGCCTCACGCACGGTATTCCCACGGGTGTCGCCTTACCATGGCCCGGGACCGTTTGCGCCTTTTGGCTCATGTATATGATAGTGTCGCTAGCATCCATATGACAGAGAACCCGGGCCGACATGGCTAGTCGTGAACCCAAAGCGGCGCTAACTTATGGGGACAGGCATGCATGAATCAACATCGAGCATGTCGGTCAACAGCGTGTGAATCCGGGCTGTAGCACTAGGCTAACAGGACTCCGGGAACCCGGGCTGTAGCAGGCTAGGCAGGACTCCGGATGTCACCACGTGACATTTCCCCGAAGGGACAGACACAGGAACGAAGTGGAACACATGCCGGCCAGTCAAGTGTTCCGGAGCAGTAGTGCTGGGCTAGCAGGACTCCGGTGAACCGGGCTGTAGCGGACTACTATGGATCATGGAAGCACTAGACTACATTTCCCCATAAGAGAGGCTTCCAAAGATAAATAACTAGATTGTCGGATCCCACACATACCAAGCATTTCAATCATACACACAATATGCTTGATATGTGTAAATACAACATGGCATCACAACAAAACTCTACAACTCAAGTACTTTATTTAAAGGCTCCGGAGAGCCATACATAACATGTTCATACACGTAGGGGTCACATGACCCGACACTCAAGTCATACAAACATACTAGCAGATGCGGAAGCAAACTAGTCTGAGTACAGACACTAGAAAGAAAGAAGGCTTGACGAAGCCTGTCTATCTACATAGGCCCTTCACAAGCTCAGATCACCACCTGGGTGGCAAGTCACTCGTCAACGTCGAGATCTACATAGAACCCATCGGAAGGGGCGGTGTTGTCGTCTGAAAACAGTAATTAAAGCAACATGAGTACAAAGGTACTTAGCAAGTCTTACAACAGATCCTACTATACATGCACATTCTCAAGAAGGTAGTGGAGTTATTGCAGCAAGCCAGCTTTGAATCTTGGCTAAGCTATCCTACGATACACCACTTGTAAAATAGTTTTCGCACATGAGTCCACTAATCACCATCACAATACTCCACCGTGGATCCTCCCTCGTCATCCTACGAGAGGGCCATCCGCGGTACTCACACTTATCTTGAGTCTTTTAGTAGTAACCATTAACTTGTCTATGAACTGCATAAGCGACCAAGTAGTCCTTTACCACGGACGCGGCTATTCGAATAGTTTTATACCCTGCAGGGGTGTACTTCTTCACACACACTTTCACCACTTATCGCCGTTTACACGACATGTACTCGACAACCTTCAAGCGGAAACCCAGCGAGGGTGTCGGCCACGACCTGACTAAACACACGAGTCCCTAGTCCAGGTTTATCGCCTATTTGGGTTCCATCTGCAAGGAAATCCGGCCGGGGTGTCCTCAACGGCCCCAAACGATGTGTGCAGGGTTCCCGAGGCACCAAACGGGCGACTCGGTACACCGGGCCACGAGCCTACCGCATCACAGCCCACCACTAAGGTCAGCGCTGCGCACGGCCTCCAGCATACTACAAACACCAGAAACTACTTGCAACTCCTGGACGGAGGACAAGAGTGGTTAATAAGTCGAGAGGGTCCATTGGTTTAGGGCCCAACGCGTGGTAGTAGCTGATCTTAAATCACACATACAGATCTCAGTTCTTAAGGATGGCCTCAATGAAACAACCCACCATGTACTCCTACATGGCCTCTCATCGATACCTTTACCAAATCATATTCAACACTTCACTCTCATTACCGACACAACCATTCACTCTAGTTCATCACCCCGATGAGCCAGACCTGATACGACTCTAAGCATAGCAAGCATAGCATGGTAGGAAACACAAACATGGCTCAATCAACTCCTACACATGCTAGTGGGTTTCATCTAGTTACTGTGGCAATGACAGGTCATGCAGAGGAAGTGGGTTCAACTACCGCAACACACAGCAGTTTGAAACGCGTTGTCTTAATGCAGTAAACGAGAGCAGAAGCGAGAAGATGGGTTTGTATCGAAATGATCAATGGGGTTGCTTGCCTGACAGAGTGGTAGTGGAATACTGCCCTTCAATTGGATACTCGAGAATATGCTCGAAGGCAGAACCTACCACGAAGAACACATCGAAACACAATCACCACATGGCAATATGCAACAATATGATGCATGCAATGACATGGCAAAATGAGTGTGTTTTGGCTAATGCAACTTAGGACAGATTGGTTTGAGTTCATTTGAATCAAGGATTCAAATGCTAACCAAAAATAAGAGGTGATATTAGTGCATTAGCTTGTTTCATCTAAACAGCAAGGTTAAAGTGTTCTGACATGCATGAAACCAGTACAGATGGAAAGATTGAATTTTTCTAATCAAAATTCATATATAAATCTTTGCATCTGCAGTTACAGATTAATTTCTATGATTTTTTGAAGTTTGTAGTATTTTCTGGAATTTCCTGTATAAGAATAAATCCAGAAAATACTTATTGCCTCAGCAGTGCGTCATGGTGACGTCAGCGGTCAATGGAGCCGGTCCAGGTCAAACTGACCAGTGGGTCCCGTCTGTCAGTAGTTAGTTAAACTAACTAAATTTAGTTAGCGTTAAACTAATACTAACTTAGTTTAGTTAGTGGCCTGGGGCCCACACGCCAATGACCCAGCGGGTCAAACTGGGCCCACCCGGTCAACGGTCAGCGGGGTCAACTCGCCGGTGTTTAGCCGCCGGCGAGGCCAGACGCGGCGGGGCTATGCGGGTTTCGTGCTCCCGCGACCAAAAGGGCGGCGGAGGCCATCTACGCGTAGCTGGGAACGAGCCGCGTCGAGTGGTGGTGGTGGTTGGGCTCGGGGTCGCCGGAAACGACGCCGGCGACGAGCTGTTCGGCTGCCGGAGTTTGGGTGAGGTCGAACCCATCGCTAGGGGGCGCGGCAAGGGGCGTGCGGTGGTGCTACGGGTTCCTGCGAGTGCGGTGAATGCAATAGACATGATGGTGTGGCCGTTGGGTGGCCGGAGTCACGTCGGCGACGAGCTCGGCGGCGGCGCATGCGGTGAAGCTCCATGCGGTCGCTACGGTGCTCAAGAGCGAGAAAGAGAAGGGGGAGGAGGTAGCTGGGCTCACGGCGGTCACGTAGGAGCAGACGGCGCGGTCGGGGACGAGCTAGTGCGGCGGTGACGACGAAGGGGATCTCCGGCAGTGGCAGAGTTGGGCGTGGTCGTTGCGGCGGCTTCGGGGCAAGCGAGCGCTCGGGGCTCGGCTTGCTCAAAGGAGAGGAGGGTGGCGGAGCTTCTGGACATGGTGGCGCGGCGCGGGGACGACAGAGAGCGTTGCTACGTCGGCGATGCGGCGGCAGGTGCGTCGGCCATGGCGGGAGAGGGCGAGGGAGAGAGGCAGGGGGTGAATGGATGCGTCCAGGCGGTCGAGGGGGCGACGTGGAGGTCGACCAGCGTGTCCAGAGGCGCGGGCGGCAAGCAGGTGGCGCCGTGGCAAGCTCGCGCACGTCGGCGTCACCTCTCTGCCTGCTCTGGCGAGAGGAAGCAGCTGACTGGCACGGGCCAACATAGTGCTGGGCCGGCCAGTGGGCTGCTAGGTAGGATTCTATCCCTCTCTTTATTCTATTTTTGTTTTTTCTATTTTCTGTAACTATGTGGCTTTATTAAAAATAGTTAGGCACTTTCAAAAATCCCGAAAATAATCAGGGACTCTGTTTAGATTATTTCCAACAGCCCACACTTATTTCCAGAATTATTTGGGCATTTAAAATATTTACTAGCATTTAAATGCCCAAATGCAAGTTACATATGATTTAATTCAATGATCTTGTGATGACCTAGAAAATTGTGAACCCATTTTGTGAGAGGTTCTAACCCAAGACAAAAAGGGTGGACTTTTTAGAAGGGCATTTCAGGTTCAATGAAAATGATTTTAGTAAACCCTAGTTGTTTTTAGGGGGGGTGCTGGGGGTTCTGTCATCCCCATTTCAAGTTTCTGGAAAAGTAAACATGATGCAACACTCTAATGCATGAACTAGCTAGGATGTGACATGTGGCGACGCAATGTGCGCAAGACATTATTTTCGAATGAATACATTCGTGTTGTCTCTGCCTTGTATGATGAAACAAAGTCGTTATGTAATATAATGTTTATTTAAAAAATTTCACCTCCTGTGCGGCCGTTTTGTGTGAAATCTGAGAGTTGGCCAGTCGTCGGCTTCTGCCCCCACGTAGGTAGTACGGGGGTGTTTAGGATGTAATCTAAACACTCTTGATCCAATTGTTTGGTCCTGGAAGGAGGTGTTTAGCGCAACGAACCAGGCAATAGGACTATGCGGCTTTAGCACCCTCACTTAGCCATAGGAGTTTGACAATAAAAATATAGGCGCACCTCCTAGTATCTGAGCTAGGATGCTGTAAACACCTGATTGGGTAAGTACCGATCCCTCGCGTAATGCGGAAAAAATCTCTAAAGATTTGAGACGTCCGAAGAGCTGACCGGCTCTCGCCGCATCATGACAGTCAGTTTTCGGCTTTCTCTACTGAGGTGCTCATCCAGTTAAACCAGGGCACGATCGCAGTAGTTCTCCCTTTACTACCCTAGCCGATATAACGGAACGTAAGGTAGAAAGCACAGGAGCCGGGCAACCCAACTATTGACCAAAGACATGATTCGGAGCCAATGCATATAATGCTAAATTCGGGGTGCCGAACTATACTGTAAAAAGTGTTCGGACTTTGTTGCCGCATTGTGGGGCGCTATGAAGCCCCTGGCAAATTGAAACGTACCAAAGTGTACGGGTGCTATCTGATAAAGTTATCACCAGAAAAGGAAAACATGAAAGAAGAAAGGGTAGTAAGCTAGGGCCGTAGAATTTGGGCCGCAAACTGTTTTCATTATAATTTGATTAATACGTCAAAGCGCATTTGTATAAATAGTGCAATAAGCAACGGGCTATTTAATATGCCACAACCAAGGGAGAGCTGCGTGTGGGACCTGAAAACAGGTAGAGTGATCACTTAAAGAGACCGCCTAGAGATTCCCCTATACGTCTATGCTTCTCGTCGTCTTGGTGTATTCATCCTTCGAAAGGACCGGTGATCAGGCTGTCAGTGAAGGCCTGTGAAAAGAAACCTGAAAGGGAGAAAAAGAAAAAGTGAAATCCCATGTGTCCGGAGACGGTCGAGCCGTATTGTGGAACACAGGCTAGTTATGCCCCGGTCTATGCCCATGGTATTTTGAGTGCGTAGTTATGTATGCGTGGTGCGAATGCCACCACTTGGTCGGGACTGGGACGGAGGCCGAATTGCTAGTCGAGCTCTTGCCGAGCCGAGCTATCCTGCTGCAGAATAGTCCGGACTGTCTTGAGAGTGTCCGGGAGCTCGGCCGCCGAAGTAAGGTTCTGCTTGAAAAGGCCGCTCTGTACTTCTGCTGCTAAGGCAGCGGTGTGCTCCTCTGTACGGAGGGAGTGTTCTGTATTTCCATTGGCTGATATGAAACCACGTGGTCCGGGCATCTTGAGCTTAAGATAAGTGTAGTGTGGCACCGCGTTCAAGCGCGCAAATGCGGTTTGTCCCAGCAGTGCGTGATAGCCGCTGCGGAAAGGGACGATGTTGAAGATCAGCTCTTCGCTTTGAAAGTTGTCCGGGGATCCGAAGACAACCTCGAGGGTGATTGAGCCCGTACAGCGGGCCTCCATGCCTGGTATGACTTCTTTAAAGGCAGTCTTTGTGGGCTTGATCTGTGAAGGAAAAATGCCCATTTTGCGCGCCATATCCTGTTAGAGCAGGTTGAGGCTGCTGCCACCGTCCATGAGGACTCGCATTAGGTGGAATCCATCAATTATTGGGTCAAGGACCAATGCGGCTGAACCGCCATGACGGATACTGGTCGGATGGTCTCTGCGATCAAAAGTGATCGGACAGGAAGACCATGGGTTAAATTTTGGGGCGACTGGCTCCATCGCATAGACGTCCCTGAGCGCGCGCTTGCGTTCCCTCTTGGGGATGTGGGTAGCGTATATCATGTTCACCATTTTGACCTGAGGGGGAAACTTCTTCTGGCCCCCTGTGTTTGGTGGCCGAGGCTCCTCGTCATCGTCCTTTCTTTGCGACCCCTTCTCTTTGTTATCAGTATTTAACTTGCCGGCCTATTTAAAAACCCAACAATCTCTGTTGGTATATGGTTGGCTGGTTTTTCTAGGGTGCCATGGATCTGGCACGGACGATCGAGTATGCGGTCCAAGCTAGATGAGCCCGAATTGTTCTTTTGGAATGGCTTCTTCCGCTGACCGGACTTAGAGCCACTGAATCCGGCATTGACCGCCGTATCATCGGTGTTGTCACTGTTGTTTTGACGCTTGTGTCTATTGCATCGGGGCTTGCCGTTGCTATTTCTGGCTTCAGAGGTGCCGGCATCGCTTGCATTGTTATTGCTATGTGCCAGCCAACTATCCTCGCCCGTGCCAAAACGGGTCATGAGTGCTGTGAGGGCCGCCATAGACTTTGGCTTTTCTTGGCCGCTAGGGCTTCGGCATCTGGGCAGTCAACGATCTGGTTCTTTTTAGTTAAGAACCTAGTCCAGAATTTCCTGGCTGACTCTCCGGCTGTTGAACTATGTGGCTTAAGTCATCGGCGTCCGAAGGTCGGACCTATGTACCTTGGAAGTTGTCGAGGAAGGCGTCTTCCAAGTCCTCCCAGCTGCCAATGGAATTTTCGGGTAGACTGTTTAACCAGTACCGAGCTGGCCCCTTGAGTTTTAGCGGGAGGTATTTGATGGCATGAAGATCATCACCATGGGCCATATGGATATGGCGAAGAAAATCCTCGATCCATACCGTGGGGTCCGTTGTCCCATCATATGATTCGATGTTCACGGGTTTAAACCCTTCCGGGAATTCATGGTCCATTACTTCATCAGTGAAGCAAAGAGTGTGTGTGGCGCCTCTATATCGGGCCATGTCGCGACGTAGCTCAGATGGAGTCCGTCTGCGGTTTTCGGCCCGGGCGTGACTAGGCTGGTCACGTCTGAATAGATAGCCGTCTTCGCATGTCGGGGCACGTCCTCGCGATCCATAGATCGATCTGGTATGTCCTGTTCTACTGTCCAGGTCCTGCCGAAGGTCATATTATAGCACCGAGCTGTTTTATCTCTGCCCTTACGGTAAAGTGGGGCGGACTGGTGTTCGGCTTGAGTTGCCGCTTTGTCCCTGACCGCGTGGTGGTCGGTCAGCCGTATTGTCTTGACTGCGTGGTACGGGTTCTGGCGCCGCATCATTGAACCGAGGTAACAATTTGCGCTTCGGGTAACTTTTGGCTGGGCGCTTGAGGCCGTATTCTTCGGCTGCCAGGACATCAGTCCATCTATCATTAAGCAGATCTTGGTCAGCTTGAAGCTATTGCTGCTTCTTCTTCAGGCTCCTTGCAGTGGCTATTAGCTGGCGCTTAAAGTGCTCCTGCTCGAGAGGTTCCTCAGGCATGATGAAATCCTCGTTGCCGAGGCTCACCTCCTCCTCGGAGAGTGGAACATAATTACTGTCCTCCGAGTCTTCGTTTATGGCCTGTTCATCAGGGCTAACTTGCCCATCTTCCCGATCGTCCTGTTCGGCAGTTTGTTCGTCGAGATCTTCTCTGTCTTCGGCACCGTCCGGAGTGTTATCGTCTCCTATGCCGGTGTTGCTGTCTTTGCCGCGGCGTGATTTACAGCGGCGCCGCTGACGCCGGTGCTTTGGTGGTATCTTAGGAGGATCATCCTCAACTAGATTTTCCTTGTCATCGCCGCTATTATCTTTTGGTGCATCCACCATGTATACGTCATACAAGGAGGTGGCCGTCCATCGTCCGGTGAACGGCGGGTTTTGGGCCTCCTCTTCTCTTGCATTGTCGTCCATATCGTCGATGTCTTTGGAGCCGTAATCGAGTCTGTCGGTTAGGTCCTCGACAGTGGCTGTGAAGTGGGCGGTGGGTGGGAAGCGAAATTCTCCGTCATCAGCCTCCAGCTCGAATCGGATATAATTCGGCTGTGAGTCCCCCACTAAGGATAGATTTTTAATGAGTTTAGCACGTCGCCTAGGGGCGAGTGCCGGAAGATGTCCGCGGAGCTGAATTCGAGGATAGATGTCTGATCAAGCTCGATGTATGCAGACGCACATGGTTCGGAACCTGTGACCAGAGACGAGTCCATCGTTCCGGTGACACAGATGTCACTTGAAGTTAGATCTGCATGCGGCTCCACCGTCGCCGAATCTGCGGTTTCCGTGGCGGGGTTGAGCTTCCCGTCCTCGGATGGCGCGATCTGCTCCGGATCTAAGGCCAGAGCAGCTACAGGTGTTATCTCCTGGATATGGTCCGATGACAGATCTACGTCATGTTCACCATGGTGGTAAGGAGCGGCTGCAGTGGTCTCGAATCCGTCGAAGATCAAGTCTCCACGGATATCTGCGACGTAGTTCAAGTTTCCAAATCTGACCTGATGGCCAGGGGCGTAGCTTTCGATCTGCTTCAGATGGCCAAGCGAGTTGGCCTGCAGTGTGAAGCCGCCGAATACGAAGATCTGTCCGGGGAGGAAGATTTCCCCTTGGACAACATTGTTGTAGATGATTGAAGGAGCCATCAAACCTTTTGACGAGGCACAGTGGAACTCTCAATGAAAGAACCAATGTCGGTGTCAAAACTGGCAGATCTCGGGTAGGGGGTCCCGAACTGTGCGTCTAGGGTCGATGGTAACAGGAGACAGGGGACACAATGTTTACCCAGGTTCGGGCCCTCTCTATGGAGGTAATACCCTACTTCCTGCTTGATTGATCTTGATGAATATGAGTATTACCAGAGTTGATCTACCACGAGATTGTAATGGCTAAAACCCTAGAAGTCTAGCCTGTCTGACTATATGTGTCCTCTGGACTAAGCCCTCCGGTTTATATAGACAGCGGAGGGGATTAGGGTTGTAGAAAGTCGGTTATAGAGAAAGGAATCTTCATATTTGGATGCCAATCTTGCCTTCCACGCCAAGGAGAGTCCCATCCGGACACGGGTGAGAGTCTTCGGTCTTCGTATCTTCACAGCCCATTAGTCCAGCGCATATCTATTAGGTCGGACGCCCGGGGACCCCTTAGTCCAGGACTCCCTCAGCAGGGGGCACCCCAAAGCACATCAATTCTTTCTTAGCCGTGTGCGGTGCCCCTTCCACCGTTTACTCCTCCGGTCATATTGTCGTATTGCTTAGGCGAAGCCCTGCGCGGATCACATCACCATCACCGTCACCACGCCGTCATGCCGACGAAACTCTCCCTTGACACTTTGCTGGATCAAGAGTTCGAGGGACATCATCGAGCTGAATGTGTGCTGAATTTGGAGGTGCCGTATGTTCGGTACTTGATCAGTTGGATCGCAAAGACGTTCGACTACATCAACCACGTTAAAATAATGCTTCCGCTTTCGGTCTACGAGGGTACGTGGACACACTCTTCCCCTCTGGTTGATATGGATTGATACATCTCCAACGTATCTATAATTTATGAAGTATTCATGCTGATATTATCATTCTTGGATGTTTTACAATCATTTTATAGCAACTTTATATCATTTTTTGGGACTAACCTATTGACCCAGTGCCCAGTGCCAGCTGCTATTTTTTTGCGTGTTTTTTACATCGCAGGAAATCAATATCAAACGGAGTCCAAATACCGCGAACCTTTTTGTGGAATTTTTATGGACCAGAAGACATCCAGTGGGCCAGAGAAGGACTTGGGGGGTGCCCCGAGGGGGGCACAACCCACCAGGGCGCGCCTAGGGGCCCAGGCATGCCCAGGAGGGTTGTGCCCACCTCGGTGGCCTCCGGCGCCCCCTCTTTACCCTATAAATTCCCAAATATTATGAAAACCCTCGGGGTAACCCTAGATCAGAAGTTCCTCCCCCGCAAGGCTCTGTATCCATGAAAACCAATCTAGACCCCATTCCGGCACCCTGTCGGAGGGGGAGATCATCACCGGTGGCCATCTTCATCATCCCGGCGGCGACCATGATGAGGAGGGAGTAGTCCACCCTCGGGGCTGAGGGTTTGTACCAGTAGCTATGTGTTTAATCTCTCTCTCTCTCTTCGTGTTCTTGATATGTCATGATCTTGATGTATCGCGGGCTTTGTTAATATAGTCAGATCATATGGTGTTTTCCCCTCTTTATCTTGTTGTGATGAATTGAGTTTTTCCCTTTGAGATTTTGTTGTTATCGGATTGAATACTTTTATGGATTTGAGAACACTTGATACATGTCTTGCAATTGAATACTCGTGGTGACAATGGGGTATCGTATTGATTCACTTGATATATGTTTTGGCACTCAACTCGCGGATTCCTGAGGTGACATTGGGGTAATCTATGCATAGGGGTTGATGCATGTTCTTGTCTTTGTTTCTCTGGTAGAAATCATGGGGCACTCTTTGAAGTTCTTTGTTTTGGATTGAGTATTAAGAATATGAATTTGCTTTGGTGTTATTTTAGTATGAACTCTAGGATAGATCGAATGGAAAGAATAACTTTGTGTTATTTTAGTATGAACTCTTGAATAGATCGAACGGAAAGAATAGCTTTGAGGTGGTTTCGTACCCTAAGTTTTTGCTTCTTCACATGATGTGTGCTATTCTTAGAATGTCATTTTATTTTGTTTTTGCTTGCTGTTTTAATAAAATTCTTAGATCGAAAAGTTTTTTAAAATAAGAGAGAGTCCTCACATAGCTATCTATTTAATTAACTACTCATTTGATCTTCACTTATATCTTTTTGGAGTAGCTTGTCATTTCACTACAAAAAAAAGACACATCCGTGAAATTTTGGGCTGAATGAATTTTTTTTGTCATACATATGACACTTCTATGACGATAATTGTGACAAAACCCGGTATCATCATAGATGTGGTGGGCTCCTACTTCTATGACAAAAATTCATGACAGAAAATGGGCTTTTCGTCCTGGGCGGGCTGGAGACGCAGCTGCATGACATTCTTTGGGCCGTCCATGACGGAAAAACCGTGGTAGAAGCGAGGGGGAGGAAAATTTCGGGGAGTTCCCGGTTACGGTAGGAGGTCGGGGGCCGAGCGATGCGCGTTTCTCTCGTACACGTACGCGCGTGTGTGCGAGGCGTTGGCTCTAACTGAACCCGAGCGAGGCGTTGGGCTCTAACTGAACCCGAGCGATTGCACTGCAGGCTACGCGTTACTGAACCCGAGCGATCGATCGATGGCTGTTAACTGAACCCGATCGAGCGATTCCTTCGCTACTGCTGCTAACTGAAGCCGATCGATTGGATGAACAGTGAGCGTT
>NC_057808.1:517112567-517124553 GCF_018294505.1 Triticum aestivum | reverse complement strand
CAGGACCCCATTTCGACCGTAGGAGGTCCGTTTCGTCCGTTTTGCGGTACGCCACACCCCTCCCGATCAACAGGACCCCCGTTTCGATCGTAGGAGGTCCGTTTCCTCCGTTTTGCGGTACGCCACACCCCTCCCGATCAACAGGACCCCGTTCCGAACGTAGGAGGTCCGTTTCCTCCGTTCTGCGGTACGCCAGGCCTCGTTTCCATCGCATGTTCCATCCAAGCCCTCCCGATGAACACGACCAAACACTCCGTTCCGACCCAGCCGGTTGGCTCCCACGCGTTCCGTTGCCTCCCGATGAACACGACGCATTCCGTTGCCTCACGATGAACACGACGCATTCTGTTGCCTCCCCATGAACACGATGCATTCTGTTGCCTCCCCATGAACACGACACATTCCGTTGCCTCCCCATGAACATGACGACGACACTGTTTCTCCGTTCCGACCCAGCCATGTACACGAGCACTGGCCGTACATATGCGCGAGTAGGCGTTCGAGACCCTGCCCGTATGTACACATACGTGGCCGTATTTTCTTTCTTGCACCCTGGCCGCTGTACGTACGTGTACATGCTACGTGCACGCCTCTATTATGACACATGCGCGCCTCTACTACGACACGTGCGCGCCTCTACATCGACCAGTATGTACGTACACGTTCGCGACCAGAATGACAACGCTACGTACGCTTCGACCAGGTGGGTCCCGACTGTCAGGCACTTCCTTGCCTGCAAAGATGTAGCCGGTGGGTCCCAGCAGTCAGGGGGGCGAATCGTTATTTTTGCCCGGACGCACTTCCTTGCGTCGAAGGTGTAGCTGCTGGATCCCAGCAGTCAGGGGGGAGAATCATTTTTTTGCCCGGACGCACTTCCTTGCGTGCGAAGGTGTAGCTGGTGGGTCCCAGCAGTCGGGGGGCGAATCGTTTTTTTTGGACACACTTCCTTGCGTGCGAAGATGTAGCTGGTGGGTCCCAACAGTCAGGGGGGCAAATCGTTTTTTAACCGGAGGCACTTCCTTGCGTGCGAAGATGTAGCTCGTGGGTCCCAGCAGCCAGGGGGCAAATCATTTTTTTTTCCGAAATACGGTGGCTCGTCCGGTGGGTCCCCGCTGTCAGGTGGAGAAATAATTATTTTGCGCGTAATAAGGAGGCACTTCCTTGCGGCTGCCATGGACCCAGCTGTCAGCCTCTCCACGTACAGTCCACGTCCGATGGAAGTCGTTCCTTGACCACGTTGACCACGCCGCGCCGAGAGCACCATGGCGGTGGACGACGGCGAGGCCTAGGAAGGGGACGACGCTGAGCCGAGGAAGACGCGGCAGTGGATGCACATGCGGAGAGGAGTACGAGGGTTCACTGGTTCGGCTGCGCTGCCGTCGCCGCAGATTAACAGGGGGTGTGGGTGAATGGAGGGATGGCCTGGCCAGCGGTGGGAGTAGTAGGGGGCAGTGAGGCCTCCGCGGCAGCACAGCCGGCCACGGGAGGCAGTAGCAGGCGGCACGACCGGCGCTCCTTTGGGCGGCTGGAGCAAGAAGACCAGAGGTTGAAGAAGCACGACGGCCGTTGGATGGACATCGTACGGTCACTGCAGCTAGAATCGTTTATATTGACTAAGTTGACAAAGCCCTTGGTACGTCAACTTAGTAGGCCCACAGGTCAGCTTCCGGAACGGTGCGCCCCAGATGTCAGGGGAAGGAATCATTTTTTGGGCGGGTGAAGCTAGAATATCCGGGATTGAAGAAGAAGGACGGCATCCGTTGGATGGACATCCAACGGCCACTGCTGCTAGAACCGTGTGTTGACTATAAGTTGACAAAGCCTTGCATACACGTCAACTCTGTTTTTCTTTAGGGAACGCGTCAACTTAGTAAGGCCAGAAGTGTGTGGCAGAGAACTTATAGCCCATTTGAGATTTGTAAGAATGTGTAGCCCATTTTTGAATTCTAATGGAATTTACTACAGCCCATTTACAGTTTGTTAAAAGTACAACCCATTTCAACCAACCGTTCAAAACAGAATTCAATAAAATTTCCCACATTTTGATGGGATCTGAAATATTTTTATCCCGAAATTTCTAGTCAGATTAAATATAATTTCAATATAAATTTATATTACATAAAAATCCAACGAAACATTGCGCTCGCAACAATTAATGAAATTAAGATTTTCAATATCCAAAAATAATATTTTATAAAGTAATCACGTGTTTGGTGCATTTTTTTATAGTTACTTCCCAGTTTTTATAATTATATCCCATTTATTATTTCTTAAAGCCCATTTTCTTGTTAAGCCTAATGCATCCCTCCTAGGAAAGATTTGCAGCCCAGCGGGGCGGAGAATAACAACTTGACCTTGCCTGGGTATTCCTAAAAAAAAGTATAGCTGGGCTAGCCATTTTCAGCTTGAAAAAAATTAATATCTAGGCTGGATATCTGGCCTGGGCTAGACGGGCCACAGCCCGCCCAGTTAATACGTGCAGCGATGTTTTTGTTGTTGTTCAGAGGAGAAAAATTAATATCTGGGCTAAACATTGAAAAACTCTGCAGTGCTCACACCTCAAAAACACAAATACCGCTCGAGCTGCTTGGTCCCAGCTGTCGGCCGCTTCTTGTGCAATTCTCTCGTTTATGGACTACTACATAGGTTGACAATGGTGTGGGCCGTGATGTCAGGAAACCAGGAGGAAGCAAAATAAATTATAGTTATATATATATATAATAAGGAGGCACTTGCGTACGTGAGGCTATGGACCTGGTGGGTCCCCATTGTCATCCTCTCCAAGTAAAGTCATGTCCTCGCCTGCGCGCGCTTTCCGCCCGAAACCGACAGCGCCGCCCGCCCCGCTTCCCGGTGCAGGCGATTGCTCCGCCTTCAAACGACACAAGTGCCGTCCGTCCGTCCATCTGCCGCCCATATTAATGATACGCGGTTGCCGAGGCGGCTACTCCAGCACCACACGTCCGTCCCTCCACCCGCCCACCATTGCTATATAAACTGCTGCGCCGGCCATAGCCGAAGTCATCCGCATTCGTTCCCTTTCTCCTGTCCACACCACTACTGCCCACCATGGCTTCCTCCCACTCCAGCACTCTTCGGGACGGGCGGACGACGGACCACAAGGAGATGGAAGCCATTGCTGCCGACCGGCTGGCCGGCAGGCAGCCGGAGGACGACGACGTCCCAATGAAGAACATGATAGTCGATGATCCAGCACCAACCCCCTCCTCCGCGCCATCCTCGCCGGTGCATTGCACCATGACCATCGGCGAGGCCCGTGCCCAATATATGGACAGGGTGAGGCAGATGCGTGAGGAGCAGTTCGGGAGGCGCAGGCCGACGCCGCCTACAACCACCATCTTCTCCAGGAGCACCTGCAGGCGGAGGAGCAGATCACCGCGGAGCGGGCGGAGCAGGAGGCGCTGCTTGAGTCATACCGCTCCGCCCGCAAGGGCCGCCTCGAGCGCTGGCGGTACCGCATGCGGGTGGCGGAGCCTGCGGCCGCCTACAAAGAGGCTAGCAAAGAGGGCGATGAAGCGAGCGAGGCGCTGTTTGGCGAGACCGAGGACGAGGCAGAGGACAATGCCGGCTCCGACGAGTCCCCGCTCCGCTGGCGTCGACGAGGCCCTGCTCCGCCGAGGCCCCGCGGCGTCAACAACGAGGCAGAGGACACCGCCGGCTCCGCCGAGGCCCCGCCCCGCCAACAACGAGGCAGAGGACATCGCTGGCTCAGCCGAGGCCCCACCCTGCCGGCAACATGGGGGAGGATTTCCACCGCTCCGCTGAGGCGCTGCCCGCCGGCAACGAGACAGAGGACATCGCCGGTTCCGCCGAGGCCCCGCCCCGCTGCCAACGAGGCCGCGCCACACAAAAAGCGAGGAAGAGTAGAACAGGTTAGGTCGCTGCCGCTCGGGTCTAAGTAAGGCCACCGCCGTTACCCTCTGGTTGAAGCCAAGCTAGACGGGTTGACCATTGACGGCCGGTTAGCTTCTTGGCGGCGACGTGGAGTCGGAGAGCTGTGCTGGAGAAGAACGCCGCTTCTACTTAACTGCTGGTGCAGTTGGCTGACTGACACGTGGGCCCAATAGGCCACATGTCAGTTACGCAACTGCACCTGCAGTTAAGTCACTGAAGCTTCTGTTCGGCTCAGTGGGACACAGGTGGGTAGCTTCGGTTAATTAATTATACCTCCAGCGCACCCCTTTTTAGTTGAACAATGTATGAAATGTAATGAAATCCGGCATGTTTATATGAAATCCGACCGTGTATGAATGAATTTATTTCGATTAGTTCGTATTCCTGTATCACTGGCATTGGATGAACATGCAAAACAATACGTACTAGCATTATTCCCAGGGTGATCACCTCGTTTGCAGCAGTTTCACATGTACTCCCTCCGGTCCTTTCTAGTCGGGCATACAAGTTTTGTCTGCAGTCAAAGTATCTCTACTTTGACCAATCTTATACAAAAAATTATGCACTTTCACAATGTGCGAAGTAAAAAGGAACAGAAGGAGTACAAAGAGTTTGAGCAGCTTTTTAGCGTTTCTGTACATTGCAATCAAACACACAGGCCTGGCAATTCATAGAGAACATTCAAAACAATTGATGATTATGCATCTTAGCGACTCGCATGTCAGAGGCAATATTTACTTCACAACTAAAGAATAAAGAAAAAATTGATCAACGCTGCTGACAGCAAAGGGCGTCCCATTCGAAAATATCAAACGCATGTCTTGCTAAAATCAATGAGCAAAATTTGACAAGGTTGTCCCATTCCAAAATATCAAATGCCTACGATTGTGGAATGGGCAGGGTTTGCCATCAGTTCGGACATTGACATGGCACCTCGTGCTAAATAAACCAGCTGTTCTTTTTGTGCAGTTCCACCAAAATCAACCAAATTCGCGCGTAGCTTGTATGATTTCGCCCTTATATGTTGCAACGCCTTGAACTTATTGGCACCTCCTTTCTTGTGGCGGAAATGAATGATTCGATGTATTCATGAACATTTTTTGCAGTTCCCATTGAAATCAAGTTGAGCACCCCTGTTTGCACAAATACAAAAAAATGATTAGTATAAAGCAAACTGTACTATGAATTGACAGTTTCAACAGGCACATACATGGTCCATGTAGAGCACACTTTTAGAAAAATGGAACTCACCAGAAAGAATCCTAGAACAACAATGTACTCGCGCATCACAGCAAAAAAATGGAGATTTGTCAGTCCTTCTGAGCTGAAGTTAGTTTGGTCTTGTGGGGAGTAATGTAACCATCCTTCAACTGCTCCTTCTGATGAGAAGATAGGCAGGGCTTCTTCATCCTGGCATAATCGGAACTAGTCACTTCACGTACTCCATATTCTTCTTCAGAGGAAGATGATCCTGTTGTGCAAAGACAAGAGGACTACTAAATGCTAGCATCCCTGTTGCTTGAAAAAAAGGAAAGGAAATATTTAAAACAGCACAGATGAAGCACTTCTAAAGGACAATACCACTTTTTCATGACGGTTTCTAAACAGTAGCACAACACCAATAGAGATGACAAAGCTCAATCATATGAATGAAATCAGTGGGCGAGTACCAACCTTTGTCAGGAGGCTTATTGTGTAGAGCATACAGATGAAGCACTTCTCCGGAACCATCTGTTGCTATCTACGGTGGTGGCCATGCTTACTATATACTCCTCGATTAGTTTAATGTTTCCAACATCTTCTTGTGCAGTTCCACTAAAATATATGGTATCTTCAAAGAAGATCCCTGTTTGCACAAGTAGAGATAAATACATATTACATTAAGAGTGGCATCAAATCAGTGGCAAAACAATTGCTCGTTCCAGCCATAGCAATAAATTAAGATGCAAAACTATATCATTACTTGTGTCATCACAGTTCCAGTGTTTCATTACAGCACCGGGAGTTGATTTTTGTTTTTCTTCCGCTTGTTCTTCCCCTTCATCACTTGGTTCAATAACAGACAAGCTTCGCCTTCAATGTAAGATTTGGCATGTCAATTTGGGAGCACAAGTATAGTACTAAACTTAATTTTCTAATGAAAGTGGCAAAATATAGGCCAACAGTTGTGAAATATCCTTATCTTACCTCAATGGGATATTACGGTGCACATACATATTGGAAGTCTTGTCTCCATTTGTGCAGTTCACTAAAATCAAGCAACATTATCGTACAAGTAGCACAACATATGAAAGCACACTGCAGAATCGTGTGAAAGAAGGCTAGTACTGACCTCTCATGATGCGGAATTCAAACAACTCACAAGAAGAAGATCTGAACCAAATTCGCCTTAACGGATAGGAAGTAAGATCTCCTCTTGTGCAGTTCCACTAAGATCAAGCAATCAAGCAACGTTGTCGGTGTGACATTTTGGTTGAACTGCACAAAACACTCTTAAAACAAAAGTGTTTTGTGCAGTGCAACAAAAGGTCACAATGGCAACGAGGTGAAGTAGATAACCCTGTTTACACAAAGGTGCAAAGGAAACAATTAGTGGTCAATAACGGTGGATGACACGGAAGCCAACAAAAAGAAGCACCTACCTTATCTAAATGGGAAAGAAAGCAAGACAGTAGCATTTCTCAAACGGTGGCATTGATTAATATTAACATAGAGATTATATTAACAATAAAATTCGTTAAACATGTAATTTTCTTTTAACTGTGGCATTGCATCAATTTTCCAGCGGCATTATTAGAGGGTGTTTGTTTACAGGGACATTTGGTGTAGGGACTAAAAAAACTCCGTGTCAGTCCCATCTAAACCAAACATGAGGGACCTTTAGGGCCTAAAAGTGGGCATTTGGGACTAAAGAAAGAAGACCCCGAGGGAGTCTTTTTGGGACTTTTTCCAACAGTTGCCCCTGGCACGCATCGCACCTTGTCTCTATTGGTTCATTACTAGGGGTAACATGGTCTTTTAGCATGTCATTTAATAACCTCTATTCCATGTTTAGTCCCTGGAACCAAGCAGGTAGGGACTAGGGAGTTTTTAACCAAACAGGGCCTTAGATTAACAACAACTAATGAGTTGCACGGGACAGTGGACGCACCAGCACCATGTGCATCTACCGATGTACTGTGGTCATGCACAGTCTGTTGCAACAAAGAACAAACAACCAAGGAGCATATTTGTGTTAGTTCCAGTTTTGTTATCTTTAGACATCTTTCCCTATGTGAGCGCAGCAAATCTAGTCCTGCTCAAACTCTACACCCTTGTCCCTTCCTTTCCTTATTGAACTAGTACTTTCGCCCCTTCCTTTCCTCTTTGAACCACGTCCTAGATTTATGCGATACAACTTTCCCCACAACTTTCCCCCATTCGTTTCCTCTTTGAACCACGTCCTAGATTCATGCTATACAACTTTCCCCCTTCATTTCCTCTTTGAACCATGTCCTAGATTCATGCTATATACAACTTTTCCCACTACTTTCCCCCACTCCTTTCCTCTTTGAACCACGTCCTAGATTCATGGTATACATGCAGCTAGAGCAATGCATGTGGAGTAAGTAAATTATACCTTAAGTTTCTTGGGGCATGGTTCAGTGGGCGACGGGACAGCGGCGAAGAAGAAGGGGTCGGAGGCCCTCCCGCGCCGCCGCTGGGTGGAAAGTGAACAGATGCGCCGGTGGTCCCTCGCCGACGGTGACAGCGTTAAGCCTCCTTCCCTTCCCGGCGGACGGATCCTGCCGGCTCTTTGAGCAGCAGTGAGGGGAGAGAGAGGCCAACGAAGTCTTGTTTAGATCTGGAGAGGGCGAGAGAGTGTGAAGAGAGCAACTACAAGCGCTGAGGCTCCAGCGGGAGAGGGCCAGAGAGTGTGAAGAGAGCAACTACAAGCGCTGAGGCTCCAGCGTGTATATATATATATATATATATATATACTGGAGAGAGAGTGTGAAGCGTGCAAACCCTAGAAAACATTTTGACCAGTCAAAGAATCCTCCTGGCACAAATTATGCTCAAGTGTAGTTATCGAACCCGAGACCTCAAGTTTGATGAGCGAACAGGCTAACCAGCTACACAACCCTCCCGTTATGTTCAACGAGAGAGAAATAACCTTTTATACATTCCTGCATTCGTGTGACAAGCATGCCATGTTTTTTGTGTGTGTGTGGGAGTCATTGGGATTTCAATCACAATTGTGTCATGTGGCTTTGGTGGTAAGACAATCCACAGTGGTGCAGAAATAATGCAGCCTTAGTCACCTTACCTCTCTCCACGTAGTACGTTGGGTCCCACCAGTCAGAGGGTGAAACAAACAAATTAATAAGAAAAATTAAAAGCGCCAGCGGTGTATCTTACCTCACACATCTCGCTACTGCTCGGGAACACTGTCCAATTGATCCCTTTGTTCGCTCACGTACTATTTTAAGTGAATCCTTATTATAACATGCACACAAATTTTGGGCACTTGTATTCGACTTAAGTCAGTGTGCCACGGTATCTCGTATACTTACTACTCCCTCCGTCTAGGTGTAATAAGTCACGTTAGAAGGTGCAACGGGACCAAGGTGCGTGCGTGTGCGTGTGTGTGTGTGTGTGTGTGTTTAGCAACATGTGTGTGTTAGAGAGAGCGACAGATCGACCTACTCCTACAGAGAGATGTTGTGTAGTGTACGATTTTAGCCGCGAGAGTCGGTGCATCCTCTCGTTTCCGGGCGTGTCCGGTAGGGACATGCAGACAGCTGCCATGCCCGCTCCTGACCAGCCTGGCCCACCCAAAGCCCCTCCATCGCCCGCGCGCGCTTCCCGCCCGAAACGGTCAGCGCCGCTCCAAAGAATCGGTGCTGCATTCATGCCCGGGCAGAGCGGACGCGACCTCTCACTAGCACAAGAGTGATGGTTGCTTCGTCCGTCCAACTTACTACTGGGTCTATGTGATTTGACGGCTCATTGGTCTTTATTACTGAGGTGGTAGGACTGCTGGATGTCCCACGCTTTCGGCGAAAGGAGGTACTACTACTAGATTACAATTTTCTCCATTCTTACAGCGGAGGCGTGCAAGAGCAGTGAAAACACGCAGGCTCAGTGATTACATGGCCCACCTCACACTATCACCGTGCGACACCTAACTCTTTACATAGTACTCCCTCCGTTCCTAAATATTACTAGATGAGTCCCCGCGCGTTGCCGCGAAACAGCGGTATATCTCTATGCGCAAAATTATCGATTTCATAGAACTAAAAAAAAACTCTATAACCGCATGACAAATGTGGTAGCCAAACTAAATAAACTCCCATCATCATTTAGATCATCCCACGTAAGGAAAAAAGATCAGACAACTCCTACTGCATAATGGGATTATATTTTTCTTTTTGACATGTTAATGGGACTTAAAAGCTCACTTACATGCATGCTACGGGTGCATGCTTGCATGCAGACATGTTGATGTGATTTAAAACCCACTCACATGCATGTGCCACGGTATTTCCGCATGCTTGCATGTGGCTTAGTGCGGAGCCTCTCAACGTCTAGATCAGACGGCTATTATGGACTGATTTACTTCATCTAACGGCTACATCAATTTTGATGATGTGGCTCAAGGAGAGGATAGAGAATTCCTAGTAGTGGGGGCTAGCTATTACTAGTAGATAAGTCTTTGTAGAGATTCCACTACATACGGAACAAAATGAATGAATCTACACTTCAAATGCATCTATATACATCCGCTTGTGGTTCATGGTGAAATCTCTACAAAGACTTATATTTAGGAACGGAGGAAGTACTAGTATAGTACGTACTGTAATTTATCAGCGAGATAAATTTGTACAATGCTATGAAGCTTCCAGCTTCTGTTACATGTATCTTGCGTCCAAGGTTGCCCGTTGCAACATTTCATCAAATACAAAGGAGACTAACATGCATGCTATTGCATCTCAATGATTGACAGATCATAGCAAATATGTACTCCCTCCGTTCCAAAATAAGTGTCTCAACTTTGTGCAAACTTTAGTACAAAGTTGTACTACTACTAAAGTTGACACTTATTTTGGAACGGAGGCAGCTAAAGAAAAAAATGATCCATGGAGTCCCTAGCCCTTGAACCGTGAACCCTGACAAGGCTTCAATTTGCTGGCAACATTCGAGCTTCCTAATAAATGAAGTTTGCAACCTTTTGACCATCGGATCATTTTGTGCAGTCTCACCAAAATCGAGATGAGCATCCCTGTGGCAAAGAAATTGAAGAAGCGTGATTAGAATAAGATTACTGGGACTAGTTGATGAGACATTAACTCATCACAAATACAGTATGTAGAAGCCAGTAGAGGTATGTGTGGGGCAAAGAAGTAGAGAAATATCCACAGGGAGTGATGTGGGCAGCTGGAGCAGTGGTGCAAGCCGGCTGTAAAGGGAGTTGTACCTGAGGGACGTAGCTCAACCTTGAGGAGGGCGGCGGGAGGCGGCAACTGCCCACGTCACGGCAGTGAGCAAGGGACGAAGGCAACCTCACCGGCTTTGCGAGAGAGAACGGCGGGGACCCCTGATCGGGACGAGCCGATAGTGGGTTTTCGCCGTCGGCGACGGCCACCGCATCTACACTAAGCATCCACCCCTTCCCCAAGCGGACGTGATCCGCCGGGATGTTAGAGATGTGGCCACAGTCGTTTTGTGCGAGAGAGTGTGAAGAGAGCAACCCCAGCAAGCAACCGTGTAGGCTGGCCCGTCCTGACTATGTATATAGTGGAGCGGTTTCCTTTTCTCTCCATATGAACCTATCATATTGCGTACGTGCCACTGAAGAAGAAAAAACTTTATTTATAAATGACGCGGCACCTACTACTCGTTCTCCTATAACCTTGCGCTTGGCATCTCCAAAATATTAACCTTGCGATTGGCTCTTCGCCTCTTCGGGAAGTCGAGCAATAATGGTAGTGCAGTATATATCGTTCTGGCTATATGAGATCGAATGAATTGCTGCATGCCCACCACGTGGGCGAGGGTCGAGGGGCGAGGGAGAGTGCTACATACGGAGCAAAATGAGTGAATCTACACTCTAAAATACGTCTATATACATCAGTGTTTGGAGTATGTACTAGTAGTTCATATTGAAATCTACTAAAGGACATATATATTCCAAACAATATGATATAATCTCTATAACCAAGGTAGTAGGGACGAGGAGTAAACGGAGGGAGTAGTAAATTTTTCTCCTCGTCCTGCGAGCCACCGCGCGCATGGGCGAGGCAGCGGGCGTAAGGCGGAGCAAGCTTCACCTCATCCTGCGAGCCACCGCGCCCGTGGGCGGGGGAGACGGTGTACTAAGCAAGCTTCTCCTTGTTCTGCGAGTTCACGAGACACATCAGAAGTACTCCAGTGTATAGAGCCTTGCCTCTAAGGTAGGCCCCACATGGTTTGCCTCTTTTTTTAACATAACACGTCAAGTCGCAATTTGTTTGTTCACCCGTGGTAGATGATCCTCCCTCCACCAAGTGGACAACCAGTACACGTGCCAAATTACCACGTGGGCTGCCTTTTTTGTACAGAAATGAGCTCCACCGTGTACCCGCGCGGGTGTGGTTGGGAAAGAGACGGGAGTACGTGGGCCGTGCATGCACCTCTTCTCTTCGTGCACGTCCCCCACCTACATGGGTGTGTGTGAGAGATACAAACCACGTTTGTGAGTGTTTTTTGTTTTGGGGTGGGGGTGGGGTGGGGGGTTGATTTCGTGAATTATTTGTGGGAATATGTGTCGATGACATCTCAAACAAAATTTTGCATGCAATGTGTGTGAAATGGAGGCCTATCCATATCATACATAGAGGGTCGGGCAATCCGCGAGAAGAGAGGGATCGGTCATAGCTATCGATAGAGTCGAAGAGAGGATCAAGTGGGTGGGTGCGAGATCGATGAAGAGAGCCATCGAAATTGTGTGTGTGTGTGCAAGTCAAAGATATAGGGCAACTGGCTTACTGGAACGTTAGAGGGCACATGTCAAGTTTGTGTGTGGCAGGGAGACATGACTAGAGCGCTC
>NC_057808.1:517109393-517112430 GCF_018294505.1 Triticum aestivum | reverse complement strand
GATCGATGAAGAGAGCCATCGAAATTGTGTGTGTGTGCAAGTCAAAGATATAGGGCGACTGGCCTACCGGAACGTTAGAGGGCACATGTCAAGTTTGTGTGTGGCAGGGAGACATGACTAGAGCGCTCGATGTATCGGTGTGTGTGGGGGGGAGGGGGTGGGGGGAGGGGTAGGCAGAGGCCTAACTATAGAGGTAGAACGACTCGTATATGTGTTGAGAAGGAGAGACCCAGCTATGTCTTGAGGGAGATCGGTCGACATCCATACATAACTGAAGGACGGGAAATATGATGGGACAGAGAGAGAGAGAGAGAGAGGAGAGAGAGAGAGGGAGGGAGAGGGTAGAGTCCTGGATGGGTGATGGAGTTGCTTGTCGAAGATGGTGGGAGAGGCCTACTAGACAAACTGAGGGTGGAACTGCAATGTTATCAATAAGAGTGGGGATGTGTTTCTGTGTGTGCCTGTGCGTGATAGATCTGTTGGGACGCATCCATGGATGATGAAGGGGAACCATGTGTTTGGTAAGCAAACCTAACTAGATCGGTAGATCAATTGTTGTTTGTCGGAGGAAGGGAGAGACACAACTAATGAGGTAGATCGATTGACGTGTGGGTAAAAACGAGTTATAAGGACCTAGCTAGCTATATGTATAGCGAGAGATCGGTCGGTGTACGTCCATTTGTTAGAGGCAAATAAGGCCCAGCGAGACGGATAGACAGAGAGAATGGAGCTAGGAGGTGGTGCGAGAGGCCCAACTACTAGCTAGATAGGGGGAGGAGTGTGCGGTTGTGAGATTGATGAAAAGAGGGGCGAGAGTTTACACGTGTGTCTGACCGTATGAGAGACACGAGGCAAGGACACATAAAGGAGGAGATTGAAGGTGTGTGTGTTTGTTGTAGGCAGGCATCGCTGGAGAGGTTTATCAATCGGTGTGTGTCGGAAAGGAGTTGTGGAGACTCTGGGAGAACGACCTAAAAAAAATGAATGTGCCCGGTGGATAGAATGCCGAGGGAGGGGGAGGGCGAGGAGGGCGTATGCATTTACGAGAGAAAGTTAGTGGTAGCTACAAAGGTTAGAGGATTGTGTGGGTGTAAGAGACTAACAAAGATCATAATTTGATATGAAAGCGGATTCATATATTTGAATAGGAGATCATAGTGTTTTAAACATTGCATGCAATAATATAGCGGTGATACACGTGCTGTGCACATGTTATACCATAATGTGATAATGCATGGCGTTTGCAACTCACAGCTAAATGCCGAACAATCTAAACCATACTATACATCAAACAATCTCACATTTTATTTGAATTTGTGATAATGTGTGGCGTTTGCAGCTTACAACTAAATATCGAACAATCTAAACAATACTATATATCGAACATTCTCACATTTTATTTGAATTTGTGGTAATGTGTGGTGTTTGCAACTCACATCTAAATACTTGTAGGCGTAGGGGGCGGGGCACCATACATAATGTGATAAACACATTATACATATGAGACATGGTTTAGATTATGAAGATCTAGCTAGAGCTAGAAATGTAATGTGATTTGAAATCAAAATAAAGTGGATTCAAAAAATCTAGTTCGAGTTCATATAGTACACATTGTTCATATGTAACTCGAGACTAATCATGTGGTGTGCTGTGAAAATAATACACAAACGATGGTTTAACTTGACAATAATGATGATTGTAGATCTTATTAAAACAGAGAAACGAATTCAAATGCTTTGACTTCACAACAATCATTACTGTAGATCTTATTCAAATAGAGAAACGAATTCAAATTTAGTTCATATTGAAGCGGTAGTATATACGTTTGGAATGCACTAAAACGTTCATTTGAGTAGTAGGTTGCATGCATTATACACGTAGCGAAATATTTTAATTGAACATAACATGAATTCAAAGTTTTGAATGACATTTGTAGTGCGCATTGATTTGGTACAGTACACGTTAGGCTTGTCCGGAAATTTCAACCCGCGCCTTGTTAGCCCGAAATATTTAAGATATATCTTTGTCTCGTTGTGCTCCGACAACTCCCTCCATCTCAACCCGCGCCTTGCTATTCCGAAATTACAACGCGCGCGAAAACTCCCACCTCCTGTGAAATCCCGACATGCAAAATGCCCGTGGTACCCCTGAACCGAAAGAACCTCCTCAAATCGGTGGGGGTACTTTCATAACTTACCCCACATTTTGGACAAGCGCGTCTCTAAGCCAATGTTCCCCACTGCCATCCCATCCGCCCACCCATTCATACACCGAGGCCGCGAAAACCCGCGACGAAACCCCACAACCTGCTCCGTCCGCCATCCAGCCGGAGCCTCATCCCCAATGACGTCATCCACAGCAACACCTTGACGTCCCTCATCCACTGTACCGGATTAGGATCCGTCGTCGATCTCATCGTCCCGCCGGTTCAGCCACCCCGTCCTCCACCTCCAAGGAGCTGCCCCGATGTTCCCCTCGTCTTTCGCGCCACCTCCATTCCCACACCGCCGTCTTCACCTGCACCACCGGAAGAGCATCATCATCACCGTTTCCTCGGATGAAGCTGCGGCCTAATCGGCGCCACCAAAGAGGTTGTACACTAATCGCCGCATTTTCTTCTTGATTCGATCTCACGGTGCTGCCGGCGCTCGGTCCCGAGCCGACACGGCGCGGCACCATCCACGGCAGCGTCGCCGGCCACTTCCTCCACGGCATCGCTCCCTCGGCGGCGATGTCCACATCAATAGGAGCTGCTGCTGCTTTAGCTCTCGCTCGCGCTGCTGCTCTGCTCTTGCTCTCGGTCCCCTGCCTGGTCTGCTCTTGCTATTGCTCTTGCTCGCGCTGCTGCTCTCGCTTTTGCTCTTGCTTGCGATGCTGCTCCGATTTAGCTACACTTCAGTCGGCTGAATCGACTTTTGGGTCAGTCGATTTTTAGGGGGTGGGGGGCTCGCCGGGGTGAAGCAAGAACCAGCCGCAGCGGGGAGGGGGGCTCGCCGGAGAGGTACCCCACTATCTATCTTAGGGTTCAAGATGGGGG